>NW_021604791.1:10726196-10737572 GCF_004785775.1 Grammomys surdaster
AGAAGAAGAAGAAGAAGAAGAAGAAGAAGAAGAAGAAGAAGAAGAAGAAGGCGGCTGTTGTCAGGTAACTGTGGGGCGGAGCCTAAAAGGAATGCCAACACTCTCCCTTTTATGTACAATAAACTTTCTCCTCCACCATACCTAGGAGCAGTCATGCATTTCCTTTTTATTTCATTTATTCATTCATCCACAGTATGTGTATGTTACTAATCGTCAGCCAGGGAGAGGCTCGAGCACTTACTTCCTCCCGTTGCATTGCATTGCCAGGCCCTGTTACAGAAGTGCATGATGGGAGCACTCCCGGGGGCGGGGGGGGGGGGGTTGCGAAGGGGGAGGACGAAAACGGTTGCTTCTCCTGGAAAGTTAGTTAAGTTAATCGAACACATACTCTTGATGAGGAATCTTTCCGTTTATCTCTAAGATTCCTTAATGCATTGGCAGCCAAGCTCTCTGTTCCAACAAATAAGAGGGGAGCGAGTCTGGACACTCAGCCTAGCCACTCAGTTTCTACAGTTGATGACTGTGTCCAGCCATCTGAAGTGGACTTCAGTTAATTCTCCCCCCTCGCCAGTCAGTGTCTCCTCTTGAGAGAAACCAGTTTCACTTCTCTGTGAAGCTAATAATCTCTACCAGTTCTCACCTCCTTGGGGCTTTACGTCTCCCGCTATTGTTTCTCGTCCAATCATTTCACTGTCAGTAAATTACTCCTATCAGGTGACAAATACTTAAGAGCTGAATATATGTACTCTCTATATATATCGTTTTAAAGTAGAAGGAAAGAAAAGACAGAAAGGTTAAGTGTAAGAAGGAAGTCGGAAGGCCAGGAGCATGACCAGGAAAGGGGGAGGGACCTACAGAGCAGTGTAGTCTTTTGGGATCAAGCAGGGGATGACCTCCTCTCTCTCTCTCTCTCTCTCTCTCTCTCTCTCTCTCTCTCTCTCTCTCTCTCTCTCTCACACACACACACACACACACCCCACACACACACAACCACAAGTCTAGCTTATCCCTGAAGATCTTAAACACACCCTTTTTTTTTTTTTTTTTTGGTTTGGTTTTTCGAGACAGGGTTTCTCTGTATAGCCCTGGCTGCCCTGGAACTCACTCTAGACCAGGCTGGCCTCGAACTCAGAAATCTACCTGCCTCTGCCTCCCAAGTGCTGGGATTAAAGGCATGCACCACCACCACCCGGCAACACACCCATTTCTTAATCCCACAGTTTGGCTTCATCCCCCTTTGCTCTGCAGCCTTCTTTTGATAGGGTGTTGTCTAGTAACAAAAAGTGAGTTTCGTTATCACAACTGGCTTTGATGATTATACCCTGCAACTCCCTTGAGGATTTGTTGGGCTGCCTTTTTTTTTTTTTTTTTTGCCTTTTGTTCCTGATTTTTCAAAAGGGGGTAGCATGGGGATTTCCACTAAATAAATAAAGCAAGCAGGGCTGGGAGACGGCACAGTAGTTAAAGTGCTTGCTGTCCAACTCTGGGGACTAGAGGTCAGACTCCCAGAATGTATGTAAATGTCAGGTCAGTATGTTGGCTCACCTGTGATGTGAGTAGCCACGAGGCAGAGAGAGAGGCAGAGAACCTAGGAGCAGGCTGCGTGGTCAGACCAGCCATATCAGCAAACTCTGGCTTCAAGTCAGAGACCGTGCCTCAAATGAATAAGGAGCCTGAAAAATACTTCTGACCTTGGGCTTCAGATGCATGTGCATATAGTTGTACAAGCACCCCTGCACACCTGTGTATCCCCACACATGCAACCCCCCCCACACACACACACACACAGACACAGGAATGTAATAACACTGGGCTACAGAGGAAGGGTCAAGGAGCTTCAGCGCCCCCCTCCCCCACCCTCCCGGCTACCTCAAACATGATTCAACAGGACATTTGTTACAGGCCTGGTCTGCCCACTGTGGTAGTAGTCTCTCTCTTCTCCTCCCCCCATCCTCTTCCTCCTCCTGTCCTTCTCTTTCTCCTTCTCCTCTTTCTCTTCCTATCCTTCTCTTTCTCCTCTTCTTCCTCCTCCTTCTTCTTTAAAACCTTAAAAGTCTACTTAGGTTGAGTCTCACCTCTGTTTATTTACCAGCTCCCAACCTGGCGCCATAAAGCCTGCTCCCTCACCATCAACACTAGTAAGAAATTATTACCCTGATAGTTATCAGGCTTCATTCCTTTTCTGACCTTATAAGCATGTTCCCCCAACCCCCTTCTGCCACCAAAGCCCGTGAGCATGTAGATGAAGTATCTTCCAACACCCCTGCCCTGGCCAATGATACACAGCCACACAGACCTTGCCCTAGAGACACTGGCCACCTCCCCATTAACACCCTCCACTGATATAAATGGAACCAATTCTCTGAAGCTGTTCCTGGGTGTGTTAATTGCACTGGACCTCATCACTGATGGAGAGCTTGCACTGCAGTCAGCCACACCCAGCTAAGCTTCCTGTCCACAACTGGCCCGTCTACCCCAAAGGGGAAGTGAACCCGGGGCAGCACACATACACATAAAAAAAGAGTAAATGGATGAACGAACGCTCATCCTTGCTTCTGACTTAGCCAGAAGTGATTTTCCTTATGTCTTGTGGCCTCATTAATTTAGTTCAGTCTATAGGCTGAGATCCCGCACAGTGTTTTTTCCTACAGTGTGTTTTCCATCCCTTCCACCTCACCTTCCTTTTGAACGCAACATTGCCTTGGCACCTCCTGTGCAGGGTACCCTTCTCCTCTCTGTCTTCAGGTTTTTATTCCAGGCCTTACTGAGCCCACAGCTGGGCTTCACTGCTGCCCACATTGGCCGGGAAAGCCGTCCGGCAGCAGAAGCTGATAGTTCATGCCTTTAGTCCTACGCTAAGGCACGATTGCCATGAGTTTGGAGTCAGAAGAACTACATACATGGATTTTCGTGTAGACTGCGCTACAGAGGGGGACACTATCTAAAAACAAAATCAATCCAAAATGAAAGAAAGACGATTCCACATAGCACTGAGGGGGTCTACTAACAACCCCCACACATCTAAAGGCCAGGATAATTTCATACAGGGCTCAGTGGTAGTCTTTTAAAAGAGTTCTCCACTCATTGCTAAACTACAAATGCTGCACCGAGTTGCTAATAGAGCACTCATTTACAATTGACACAGAGACCCGTGCTACGGCAGTGTAGGAGGAAGCGGATGCATTCTGCCAACAGGATGCAGAGAGGATGTAGAGGTAGGCACAGCTAACATTTAGTAAAGGATTCATTATGTAGGATTTAAGTGGTGCTTAAAACATGAGCAGGAATGACCCCGTAGAAAAACAGAGGTGAGGACTCAACCTACATAGACTTTCAAGGTTTTAAAGGAGGAGAAGGCCGGGCAGTGGTGGAGCACGTCTTTAATCCCAGCACTTGGGAGGCAGAGGCAGGCGGATTTCTGAGTTCGAGGCCAGCCTGGTCTACAGAGTGAGTTCCAGGACAGCCAGGGCTACACAGAGAAACCCTGTCTTGAAAAACTAAAAAAAAAAAAAAAAAAAAAAAAAAAAAGGATGAGAAGGAAGAGGAAGAGGAGGAGGAAGAAGAAGAGGAGGAGGAAGAAGAGGAAGAGGAGACTATGACGATAGTGGGCAGACTAGGCCTGTAACAAGTCTACAAGCACTAGGTAATCTAGATACTTCTGCACAAAAGAACTAAACTGAAGGCCTAAAATACTCTCTGGCAGTGAGTCCAGACAGGAAAGTTGGTTGTAGTGGAGGGTCTGCACCTAGTTAAGACTGACTGCTAGGGTAAGAAAACCAGCAGGATGGAACTTTACCAAACAATGCAGATTCAGGGCCTGACGGAATGTTAGTGTAGTCCATGGGCATCCTGAGCTGTGCCCTGACTAGGGAGGCTGTGTTGGAGCATCCAGCCTGATGTAGTTTTGGTCTGACAAGTAATCCCTGAGTATACAGTGATGGGAAGCATTACTCTGCTCAGTTCGTGGGATCGTTGAATCTAGCCAGGATCTGCATGGAATGTAGTCTGCTGGGTGGAATGTCAAGTTTCCTCTGGTGTATGCCGTTGGGATACTCACGTTTGGTGATGCAGCCATAGAAACCGAGAAGGACCATGTGGACACAGAGTGAGCATCAAGGTGCTACTTCTGCAGCTTCTAGGATGGGTGTGACCACCAGTCAGGGTCTCCTGGAGAAACGGGGGAGGGGGGAAGAAATTGTCTCACATGATTGTGGGAACTTCAAGTTCAAAATTTTTGAGTAGGCTGGCAGGCTGGACCCCCAGGACAGAGCTGGTGTTGAAATTCCTGTTGAAGGTAGCCTGCTGGTAAAGCTCTCCTTTTATCCAGTCAGCCTTTTCCAAGTAAGACTTTCTTTCTAGTGAGCTATACCTAGAGATGTGGCACATGGACACTGTGTGGAGAGTCATCTGCCTTATTTAAAAATCTTACGATCAAAAAAAATAAATAAATAAAAATAAAAATCTTACGATCAAAATGCTTGGTTTTTTTTTTTTTTTTGAGACAGGGTCTCACTGTGTAGCTATGGGTATTGGGAACTTGCTGTGTAGACTAAGCTGGCATCTGCCTCCTCCAAGTGCTGGGATTAAAGGCATGAACTACTATGTCTGGCTATGATAAAAATCTTAATCTAGTTTAAAACTAAAAAGGCTTTCATACAACCATCTAGAAAAATGTCTAATAGAACAAAACACTCTGTTCTACCTGTTAACACATGCAATTGACCATTAGACATGGCTTTTCCTTAAACTACAAATACACATTAAAATAAAGAAGCAACGGCTCACATACTCAGATGTTAAGTGTGAAATGTAGGGTCCGCAGCTCAAGAACTGTGAAAACTACTATATACAAATCACCTAAAATTACATGCACATAGAGGGGGGGGAGGGAGGGAGGGAGGGAAACAAAGAGACAGAGAGATAAACAGAGACCCAGAGTCCTGGTCTACATATCTGTCTCCCTTTGTTCTAAAAGAATGTTTAAAAGTTTCTAGTTAAGAGTTCAGAGCATTTACTGGTCATTATACCTAACGGAACGATCTAGAATATATTTTCAACAGTTACCTTTGTTTTCTGGACAGGCAGAGCTCAGAAGCAGACACCAGCTCTATACCTGTTTTATCTAACACATGCCTCTGAAAACTTATTTAAATCCACCCAGAGTATAATGTTAAATGTTTAGTCTGTCACCACCTGTCACCTAGACAACACATTTGCTGAGCCTGCACAGAATGCAGGATGAGACAAACATTTCTTCAAATCTTTTTTTTTTTTTTGTTTTTGTTTTTTTGTTTGTTTGTTTGTGTTTTATCAAGACAGGGTTTCTCTGTGTAGCCCTGGCTGTCCTGGAACTCACTCTGTAGACCAGGCTGGCCTTGAACTCAGAAATCTGCCTGTCTTTGCCTCCCAAGTGCTGAGATTAAAGGCGTGCGCCACCAACTGGGTGAGACAAACATTTCTTATTTTTAGTTTTTGACAAAATGATGCTCCTTAAAGGTGGCATTCATCAAAGTCCCATAAATAAAATTTTATTTTAAATATATTAGAGAAATGCATGGTTAAAGGAGTCTGATGATAGGCCTTCTGTATTTCCCACTCTCAGATGTTCCTTTTATTTTGAGGCTACTAAAGATAAGCCACAGATATTCCAGGCTGCTGGGTTCTGAGGGGTCCTCTCCTAGTCCCTTGATGGTCCCCGCTTGCAATGAATCTATTCCTGTCGTCACTACATGGCTTTTATGAGAATTTTAGAAAAAATGTTTCTTCGATGCTTATTTTATTAGACTAGCTTTTAACAAATGCTAAGGCAGAAGCTCATCTGTTTTTAGGTTCTTGACTCATCGTGTGTTCTAAATCGCCTTGATTCCTGTGGATTAATAGTGGCGTTAGCAGTTTATAAAATTGGATTTAACAGAAATGAGTCTACAACATTGGATGGTCAATCGATGTTCTCAACTTGAGATCTAGAAGCACGCAGGGGCTTAGTTTTCAGGCACTCCTATGGGAGATTACCTTCATTAAGGACATGGACCATTAACTGTCAGGACCATTCTCTGCATACAAACCCTTGATGGTGAAGACCGTCATTCCTTACCCTCTGCTTCTGCTTGTGCATGTCATGTGACCAGGCGCGTCAAGCCCCAGCTGCCTTGGCTTCCTTGTCACAACTTACTATAATTTTGAACTTTAAGCTGAAAAAAACCACTTTATCCTGTAAACTGTTTTAGTTAGACAATTTTATCATAGCAACAGGAAAAACAACACCACAATTGGTCACTGTGCTCTGTGTAATTTTAAAACTTAGAAACTACAGCAATTTTTATTCATCATTCTACCTGATATCAGCTAGGTAGTTTTGTTTACTATTAACAACCCCAGGTTATGCCCCTCTTTCTTAGCTTCAGTTCTGAACATCTGGATGTTACAGTTAATGCTCACATCTGGCTTGGACTTGATCTCTTGTAACATTAACATCTGAAGACCTCAGTTTCTTTAGGAGATACTGGATCAGATGATCTATATAAAATAAAATCCAATTGCTTGCAATTATCTCCCCCAGTTCTCCTTTCTTCCCGCTCTGCTCTATAATTTGCAACAATGTGAACAGAGAGGCTGTCCAGAGAAAATGGTTCATCTGTATCTAAACACTCCTCATGTTCCACACATAAAGAGAAGTTTCTTCATTCTTAGCTTTAAAGTTTGACTTACAAGTTTACAGACAATTGTGTTTATAGTTTGGAGTATTTTTTCCACTTTAACTTGATGTTCATCTATTCCTTTTAACTGATAGTATAGATATTAACCCATTTCCAAACTCTGTTTTTCTTTGACCCATCATAGACCCTTGGCGCTGATGACCCAGACTGGAAGCCGCACTTCTGAGTGACATTATGTGACAACTGCTTTTGTTTTCATTTCTAGAACTTAGCTAGTCTAATAGGGTATCAGGCTTACATTTTGTTAGTATTCTGAAATACTTACAATGACTGTTTTGAATTATGTGGCTCCAAATCACTTCTTTCTTTGTTGAACTACTAGAGCACTAACATGATGCTTTATGTCCAGAGGCAACCTATAGATCTTTTAAAAACACTCACATACATGCATGCATCTTCTTATTTTGTCTTATATTTGAAATAATGTACCTGGCCGTCATGTGGTCTGACAATATAGAGATAAATATCTTATATCTTAATAATTGATAGCAACATCTATTCTATTATAATTCATATAGAATAAGTTCGTATCTGCTAAGAACACAAAACATTCCATTCAATGACTCTATGTTACTTTAATTCAAATGCCACTATTGATAAGATGTGATAAAATGTTTCTATACTGTATGCTGTAAGTACTTGGCTTTTGAGAAAACATCTCTCCTACTACATTATAATTTTTTTTTGGCTTTGGGAGATATTTTACAATAATTTTCTCAGAACATAATATAAGAATTAGATAATAATCACAAAGACGAGATGCCTTTACATTCTAATGGGAAAAAAATGGTAAGTTGGCAGAAGCTAAAAAGTATAAACTTGAAAACATCACCTTAAGAATTGGTATTGATGGATTAAACCAAAAATATATAGAATCACACACACACACACACACACACACACACACACACACACACAAATGATAAGCAAGAAATACCTCAGTGATTGTGGGATGAAACCAAAGGAAGTCTTGCCAAATTCCAAAAAGGTTGTAGGTTAATTCTGTCTGTCAAAACAAGTACAGGCTGCTCTCCCGTACTGAGATAAGAGGTTCGGTATAACCTCTGATGAGAGAAGGGAGTTACATTAGAATGGTTTCAGCAATATACTGTGCACCTAGAAGGTCTCCTCAGGCCCGCTCAGCATGGCCACTGTGAGCGGTGTCCTCAGTGTAGTGAAGTCACGCACGGCCCCGGGGGATCCGTTTGGATGAATGAGTGTATGATGTAAAAGGAAGTTTCCTCTTTCATTTCCTCCTATATGCCAGGACAAGTAGGGATCATCTGTATTTTTGTTTTGTTTTTGTTTTTTTAAATCTCTGGAAGTGTCTCAAGTCTTTTACCAGCTTCCTTTTCCGGTTGTGTCTAGGACCTAACTTGCCTACCGAAAACTCACCATTGTGGCCCCCTTTCAGGGCTGCCAAACCACTCGCTGTAATTACTTGACTTTTGATCAAGTTTCCTTAATTTTCTCTGACTTGACTCCCTCTTTGCCTTTAGGTCCCCGGACCTTTGATTTTGTAGAGCATTTTCAGCAAATGTGAAATTATATTTTCCAAGCCCCTCAGAGATACAAACCTTTTAAAAGGTCTCTCATCAGCTTTACAACTTACAAATGACTCCCAGCCATCTCGAAATTTCATCACGAAAGGAAGTAGCAGCCCCGTGGGCCCTAACTTTGTCACAGTGTCATGAGAAAGGCTAATTTTCTTTGTGGTAAAGTCAATAAGTAAACATGAATGACCTCTGTTCGCCTAACTGCAACCCAGAACTCCCCTGGCCTTCATTTCGGTGGCACTGGGGTTTTGCTGAGTTCCAGCCTCCCTTCACTGTTGTGTGGTGTGGTCTTTCTTGAACAGACTGCTCTGTCTATTCAGTCTTATCTAGTGAAACATTTTTTTGATACTTTCAACTTTTTTTGCCCAAATTTACATTTTTTATTCCATCATGATTCATCAAATGAGATATCAGAAAGAAGTTAATCGGATCAGTAATTTATAGTGTGTGTGTGTGTGTGTGTGTGTACACCTAGCATGACTATGGTGATCAGAGAACAACTTACAGGAGTCGATTCTCTCTTTCTATCATATGGGTTCTGACTTAGAACTCCAGATTGCCAAGCAGCAGTCACCTTTACCCTCTGACCCTCTTGCTGGCTACTCTACTCATTTGTAAGTAGGCCAGTGGTTTGATATATTTTAAAATAAGCTTTTATTTATTTATTTTTTGTTTGGTTTTTTTCGAGACAGGGTTTCTCTGTGTAGCCCTGGCTGTCCTGGAACTCACTCTGTAGACCAGGCTAGCCTCGAACTCTCGAACTCAAGAAATCTGCCTGCCTTTGCCTCCCAAGTGCTGAGATTAAAGGCGTGTGCCACCACTGCCCGGCTAAAATAAGCTTTTAATTCACTTGGATTCCTGAGCTTTTTCCAGGTGAATTCAACTTAAATAACTATTTCACAAAACCTGGAGGAATATCAATGAGATAATCAAGGCATCTTTTAAGGCCGTGTTCTAAATTTCATCCTATCACTAAATATCAACTGGAGATTGGAAAACAAACAAACAAAATAAAACAAACAAACAAACAAACATAAAAACCAAAGAAACAAGCAAACTACTGCCGGGCCTGGTTCATCCACAGGAACTGATTTTATTGAACAAGAGATGAAATAGTCATAAGGATTTTGAAAATCCTTGTTTGGTTCTAATTGGCAGTTCAGTCTGTGAATCACTGTTTAAGATTCTCGGAGTTTCTGTCTTTCTTTTTTAATTAAATCAATTCTTCTATTTCTGGATTCAGCAAGCACTTTCTGGGAGACCACTTCCTGCCAGACACCATCTTATTACTAAAATGAATGTGGCGCAGTCTCCACGTGGCAAGGACATCCCAAAACAAGGACAAGCAGGATAGACATGTCTCAATGCTAGTAAAATACAGACAATAATAGACGGTCAAAGGTGACAGACACCCAGATGAGACAGCGATTAAAACTCCCTAGGGATTATATCTGACTTCATTAGCCTGATGTGTGTGCGCACAGAGAATGATGTCAGACCACGGAGAGAAGCTTCTAGGTAAAGTAAACAATAGGGAGCAAATCCCAGGGATCAAATAAAACCACCTTCGTGTTAATGTCCTCAAGGTCTCTGAAGCTGCTGCCACTGCTGCCGCCTCCGCTACCCCCGCCGCTGCCCGCCGCCGCTGCCCGCCGTCGCTGCTGCCACAGCTGAGATCTCACCCGTCTGGGTTGACCAGACTTTTTGGTAAGGACTCAACATTTACTGTGTGCACAGTTTCATTATTTTTTCTGGAAAGTTGTGTCCAAATCAACGCACACCAACATCGACCTACACGGAAATAACACAGAGTTTTTTGTAGTAATGACAGAGTATTTAAAGTGGCTGGTCCGGAGAATAAGATCTGGCCATAGTTCCTAATTTTGAAACACGGTCTCTAGTAGATGAAACTGATTCTTCCGACCCCACTTCCAAAGTCCCAGGAGTCCAGGTGTGCATGGCTATATCCGGCTCATTCTGAAAGCCCTTCAACATAGATAAGGACAAAGCAACATCACCTAACTGAATTTTTTTTATTGCATTATTGTATAAATTTACTCAGCCTCGCCAAACTATTTTAGAAATGATTGGCTACATGGCATATAAATTATAATGCTTCTTAAAAAACTTGAAGTGTAGCAGATTGAAGGGGAAAAAGCAATTCCTCAAAACGTCCCTGGTTGACTTAGTGCTTCCTTGATTAAGGAGATCTGGCTGGAATCCTAACAACTGACAGATGTTGAGGCTCTGGGCACAGTGATCACAAGGGGTGACAATGGAAGAGGGTGGTCTCATATTCACAGACTCTTCGAAGAAAGACTGATCGAGTCCTTGACATACCATCTACAAGAAGGACAACCCCTTAGGATATGACCTGTGTTACCTCTTAAGTCTAACGTGACAGATCACTCATGTGTTTTAAACAGCATGATTATAGAACGTTTAGAATTGCTTTCTTTAATGCTATGCTGATATAAAATATAACTGATGTGTGTTATCTACAGAGGCCTTTTAATATCAAAGTATCTATTCGAAGTTCTCTTTAGGCAAGATCACAGGCCTCAAGCTACAAGAATATTAAAAAAAAAAAACAAACCCTAAGGAAATACTAGCTATCTCTTAAAGCCACACAAACTAACCTTCTTACCTAATCAAGAGGAAAGGCTACTTTATTCCTTATCCAGTTGCATCCTTGGAGTGGAAACTGCCATCTTGCTATCACAATCGTCATGGGCACGATTCTATTTTATTTCACTCAGTTTTAAATTCATTGAGCAGCATTCAAACCTAGAATTCGGCTCCCTAGAAGAGCTTGTTGATCAAGAAGTGCCTCAGGGAGGGACTTTCCAATCGTACTCTGCTCTGGTTTTTCAACCTGTCTGTATTTGGCTGTAATGAATCAGTCTCTTCTGGATTAAATAATAAAATCAACAGTGGGGACTACAAAAAGCTGTGCATCTGCCCTTTCTTGTCATAGAGTGGAGTTAGTGCACCCTAGTGGATGACCTAAGGAGTGCACCTCCTTAGACTAACTTTTTAGATTTTAGAATTCTATCTATCTATCTATCTATCTATCTATCTATCTATCTATCTATCTATCTATC
>NW_021604791.1:10737582-10791248 GCF_004785775.1 Grammomys surdaster
ATCTATCTATCTATCTATCTATCTATCTATCTATCTATCTATCTATCCATCCATCCATCTCCCTCCCTCCCTCTCTCTTTCTTTCCTTTTTTCTTTCTATCTTATAATTAATTAATTACATTTTCCATTTATTTACTATTTATTTGTAACAGGGTCTTTCCTTATAGCCTTGGATGTTCTGAAACTCACTCTATAGGGCCTTGAACTCAAAGAAATCCATCTGCCTCTGCCTTTGGAGGCTGGGATTAAAGGAGTGTGCCACCATGCCTGGATAGAATTACATTTTTTTTTAAAGATTTATTTATTTTATGTATGTGAGTACACTGTAGCTGTCTTCAGACACACCAGAAGAGGGCATCAGGTCCCATTACAGATGGTTGTGAGCCACCATGTGGTTGCTGGGAATTGAACTCAGGACCTCTGGAAGAGCAGTCAGTGCTCTTAACTGCTGAGCCATCTCTCCAGCCCTAGAATTACAAATTTTAATTTAACCTGATTATGGTAACTATGGTGAAAAGAGCTTGGTTGGATTGCTGACCTCTTATAAATTTGAATCTGTAGATGTGTATAGCAGGTACACGTTGTTTGTTGGAGCCTGGGGTCGTATTTGGCTGGTAGTTGTTAACAATGTTGATAAATCCTCAGTTAGAAATAATACCTTTATGGGAAAGGTCCTGCACACAGAGCTGAATAGTCAAGATGTGTGATTTCATTGAGGATCATACTCCAGAATTCAAGGAGTACTTCCAGATCTTTAACCAAAGGGGTAAGGGTAAAACACTGTATCCATGGGGGTACCCATGGGAGCTTTCCCTTCTCTAGAAGAAGGGGGAAGTTAATGAGGGAGGCTGTGGGGATAGGACTAGGAGGAGAGGACAAAGCAGGAGGTGGGGGAGCTGTGATCTCTGAGTTGCTCAGGGTCTTGGGGAACCCTAAGAGTGATGAGATGAATGTAAAGGTGTTGGACTTGGAGCACTTCCTAACCATGCTTCAGACTGTGGCCAAGGACAAGGACCTGGGAACTTATGAGGATTACAGAGAAGACCTTAGTGTGTTGAAGAGGAAGGGTACTGTCGCAGGTGCTGAAATTCATTATGTTCTTGTCATAGTGGGTAAGATAATAGAGGAAGGAGAGATGCTGGTGGCAGGGCATGAGGACAGCAATGGTTGTATCATCTATAAAGAACTTGTTGCAATGGTGTTGAATGTCTGAGGACCTTGTCATATGTGAAAGACAAAGCACTCATTCTGTCCTCAAACTCCACAGCTATCACTCATGTGACTGTGGGCAAGGCATATCTATATCATCTCTCTATCTATATCTATATATCTATATCTGTATCTACATCATCTTTATATATTCCTCCACTAAGTCTGAATCCTGATCTTTAATATGGGTGAGATACTGAGCACACAAGGCTGCAGTGAAGGTTAGTAAGACAAAATAAATCAAGTATTTGTTATTTATTATACGCTTGACAGACATTTGTTTGATATGTTACACTGTATAAAATTCAACTTCCACAAGAGACAATGACACGGCCCATCATTAGATTTGTTAATGTACTTAAATAGGTGTCCAGACAGCTACTCATCTTATTTGGGGATAATAATAATATTTAGAAACTCTCTACTCCCACCTTAAGACAGCTTTCTTTACCTGGAACAATGTGAGTTGTAAATATGTCTTTGTACTATGGCAAAACCTGGAAAGTAGTAGATGTTTTAAGTGAGCGACTAGAGAAAGGAATTTGAGGTTGACCTTGAAAGTGCTACGGGGCAGTTTTCTCAGAATAATTTACAGTTTGGATAGTTCCTTTCTCGTACGGTGTGTCTCGGCACTTTCTAACACTGTTAACCCTAACAATTATACATCGGGCTGTAATCACCCTTTCTGTCTAATTGTTACGGCACCTCCTCATGACAAGGCTCATGCTATCACGAACATTCTAGCACTGGATTGAAATTACAGCTCAAAGAATTTGGGACTTAGTCCTGTGGTAAATGTACGGGTATAGACATGAGTTTTTATTTACCAGCAGGTTGTTTTGTTTCTTAGCTTGGGTAATGAGTATTTGGGTTGCTTAATAATATATAGCTGACTCAGTTAAATAAGAATTTCAGATAAAAAAATAAACTTTTAGCCTAAGGTATGCTATGTAGTATTTTGGATATATTTAAAACATTATTTGTCGTTTCCCTTATACTTCATATTTAACTTTGCCTTTTTACGAGTTCCATCTTGGATGGTGTTTGCTGTTTGCAAATGGGGAAAAAATCAAGTATCTCTTAAGATTAAAAAACAAAAAACAAAAAACGATCTGCCGGGCGGTGGTGGCGCACGCCTTTAATCCCAGCACTTGGGAGGCAGAGGCAGGCGGATTTCTGAGTTTGAGGCCAGCCTGGTCTACAGAGTGAGTCCCAGGACAGCCAGGGCTACACAGAGAAACCCTGTCTCGAAAAACCAAAACCAAAACCAAAACCAAACCAAAAAAAAAAAAAAAATCTAACTTTAATTTCTTTAATTTGTCTTTGAGGACAAGCTTCCTGAATAGGAGACTCAGATTTCTGGGGAAAAGGCCCTGCCTAGGTTCAAACACAGGCTGTGGCTACTCTTACTAGATGGTTTTCTGCAGTGAAGAAGGGTCATGAGATCTGTCACCGAACGCTGTTGCAATGGATCTGAGGTCTGTAAATCTTCCTCCCGATAGCAAGCGGACCGGTAACGACGTCCCCTCAAGCCGAAAAAACCCTGCTTTCTTGTCTACAAGGGAAAACCAAAGATTGAAACTTTGCGCACGCGTACAAGGACTTTGCGCCTGCCCGCCGGCCCCGCCCTCCAGAACATCACGTGGGCGAATCGTAGCGTGAGCCTAAGGGCCAGGCCTGTCACGTGACAAGCATCCTCGCTGCTCGGGGATGGAGCCGGAAGAGGGGACACCGCTTTGGCGGCTGCAGAAGCTGCCTCCGGAGCAGGGCGCCGGGGTGAGGGGTTTGGGAAGGGCATGGGAAGGGCACGGGAAGGCGGGATCGGGACAATTCTTCCGGGGCCGCTGGAGACACAATGGCGGCTTAAGAACTTTGCGCGGGCTTGGGAATGGCCCAGGCCGGGGTGCGTTGTGGGGTCTCTCGGGTGGTAGAGCCCGAGGTCTGCTGCGTCCCCGAGTAGGTCATGCACTCTTTGAGTTCAGGTCTCCTGGACGCCCCCCTGCGTACCTCTTTCTGTGTGAGATACAGCGGATGCGGTGAGGACTCGAACCTGGTCGGACCTGCCTCCTGGAGGGCGGCAGGAACCAACTCCTAACCAGAAAAGAAGTGGCCACTAACTTAAGTGTGACCAAGAGGCGATTGCAGCCGCCAAAAACAACTCACCCGACAAAGCCAGGCTTCTGGAGAGCAGAGACAGCCAGCCAGGCTTTATCTACAGCACACCCTGGGTCCAGACCCCTGTGAAAGTGATTTGATGGTGGCACTAAGCCCTCCCAGGTTTTCATAAGTCTTCATTGTGGCCCTCCTTCCCAAAGTCGGCTCCAGTTGTAGGTGAAAGCAATTTACCTTCACTTTGTCCGTTGCTAGAAAATGTATTTTAAACATTTTCTTTGATTTTTTTTTTTAAACAAATGAGGACTGTGAGCTATATCAGCCACAGGTTTCCAGCAAGCTAGGGCCAAACCTGAAACCTATCTATGGACTGAGTCTCTTAACTTTCAGGGCTCCTTTCCTCCCATATAGAGATGGCCAAAACAGTGGCTCCTGAATCTGAGAGCGGAGCCAGCTCTCTTCCTGGGCTGCTGTCTTTTGCCACCGCTGTGGAGAATCCCTGGTTTGAGACTCCGATCCTTTTTCACCGCATCGGTCCCTCCCTAGCCTGCCTTCTCGGGTGGTGTCACCATCCTCACCGAGCCACTCGATTTAAAAAACTCTGGGTTTTTTCCTTGGACTCCTCTTTTCAACCTCTGTTACCTGTTCACCGTCTCTGCCTCTATAGTTCCCACAATCTCTTACTTAGTCTTACACTTACTCCTGCTCAAAATATCTTGGCAAAGTTGTGGAAAAATGATGTTCATTCCTCACATGAAAGCTGAGCACTGATTAAAGCCTTCACTCCTTTCTGTTGTGTGCAAGACTCTCCGTGATTTGGCCACTACTCACCTTTTCAAAGGTCCTCTGCCCTTTCATGCTTCCCTGCCTCTCAATATTTCAGTTCCCACTCGTGCACTGTGGTTTTAGTTCGCGCGCATGCGCATCGCTGTGGCTGGGAATGCCTGCTGGCTACGCATCCTCTTAATACAGCCCATTTCTTGCTCCTTTGCACCTGCCATGAACACCGTTTCTATGTGCTCTGTCACATGTACTTATTTATATATATACTGTCTTGGTAACTAGATTGGAACTCTGTTATGGTAGAGCGAGCATCACTTATCCCCAATGTTCTCACTTGTAAAATGAGAACAGTCACAGTGCTTACCTCAGAGTTGTAGGGAGCCTCAGGACAGTGTTTGGCAGACATTACAGGTGGCTTTCCTGTTGTATTTTCATTTTATATAATAAGTGCAGCAAACTATATGTGGTTATGAATGAACAAAAGGTGGTATTTGAATTTTTTCTCAGTTTGAATTCTTGGAGTTATATTATGGACAGTATGAGAGAACATGAAATATGTGTAAAACCGTTGGGAAGAATTGAATATGATACAAAAACATACTGTCTTATCATCGGGCATGGGCCAGTGTCGTTAGTCGGTATGTGGAAGTGAGTCAGAAGTTACCCGTCTGTGTGGTGTTAGTGGGAGTTAATGTTTGCCATGGAGTGGGTTAAGATCTAAGACAATCAGAGTCAAAAAACTTTTTAGCTAAATGCTGTTTCCCAGTTTGATTTAAATGGTCTGTTGGCAGGATACAAACGTTGCCCGGAACAATATCACATGAATGTGATTATCTGCCGTAGAAAACCGAAGGCTTCAACTGTGGAAGTAGTGTAACAGCAGTAAGAATGAAGGCAGACTGTCTTCAGATGTCTTGTATCTGCTAAGATGGTACATATGTGCTCATATGTAATTCTATGACATTGTGTGGTCAGGTGACATTTTTCTCTTACATTTGGATCGCAGAGGATTTAACTAAAACAAGGAGTTAGTGGAACTAGGAGGCATAACAGCCAGCTTTGTCCCAAAGCCAGTCTTCATAGTCGTTACTCTGCCATGATTTCTGTTGCTGGTGAGGAGAGTGAAAGGGACCTAGGAAAGATGGCCAGCTTTTCTCAGAGCAAAACAAAACTCAGCACCCCCACTGAGGAGTGGGAGAGTGTTGTGAGAGGGGAGACAAATTGAGAGGCCAAGGCAGTAGTGCTCCTGTGGGAGGCTTTTCTGTCAGAAGAGCACCGTGTTTGATTATTACAGAAATGATGCTTTCAGAGCTTTTAGAAAAACAATAGTGTATCTGTAACATTATTTTACTTCTTAAAGGTAGCTATCATAATAGAAGGAATTTAGCTGGGTTTGGTTGCTCACACCTGGAACTCCTGAATTTGGGAGATTAAGGCAGGAGGATTGCTACAAGTTTGAGGCCAGCCTGGACTATGGAAGTGATGCTCTGTCTCCAAAACAAAACAAAGCAATAAAACAAACAGTGGAAAAGAAAACCAACAATAATAAGTCTTAAAAATAGTTGTGTTTCTGTCTTAGCTTGTTTTATTAAAGGTCTGTCTGCCAACATCTGTGTTCTGCAAGGAACAGAAATCTGTCTTGTCATCTTTTTTTTTTCTTCTTTGAGACAGGGTTTCTCTGTGTAGCCCTGGCTGTCCTGGAACTCACTCTGTAGACCAGGCTGGCCTCGAACTCAGAAATCCCGCCTGCCTCTGCCTCCCAAGTGCTGGGATTAAAGGCGTGCGCCACCACCGCCCGGCTTGTCACTTTCTTTAAAGTACTTTTATTTCCTTTTTCTCCCTAGCTTCTTCATAGAATCGTTGATGGCATCTGCGGCCGGGCTTATCCTGCCCACCAGGATTACCACAGTGTCTGGAATTCAGCTGAATGGAAGCTTGTTCTAGAAGATGTTACCACGTTTTTCAAAGCTGTAGTTGGCAAAAATATTTCTGAAGAAGAGGTAGTTTCAATCCTGACCTCTTTACCTGATACTAAGCACCACCCAGAGGTTCTAACAATGTTCGTGGGATTCTACCCATGTGTTCAGTCACTGCTCACATGCTACAGCAGCCGAAGGTCTAATCATGAGGGAGTGGAGGACCAAATTGGATTTTCTGAGTCATGGCAGCTTTGTCTTAGTTGTTTTTTTTGCTTCCACTGTAACACATCTGAAGCATATAGACGAAGGCAGGATGCTAAAGAACAAGCCTGCGTGTTCGGCTTTCGACAACTAGACAGCTTACACTGGGCCTCATGGGAGTTGTAAATGTTTACAACGTTGTTGAGAACTATTTGCACATATTTATATGAGTTGTTTACTTTAATAAATGGTGTTCTATGTATCTGTTGTGTTGATTTAGAAGATATTCTAGATCTGCATTTCTTTGAATATATACATTTAATCTGTTCCGTCCTTTGCTTTTTCATTCTCTTAATAGGGTGTTTGGGGGAAGTAAGTCTTGAGTTTGATGCAGTCCAGTTTGCCAGGATTTCTTTTGGCGGGTAGTGATAGCTCTGTTGTATTTAAGAAATATAAAGGTATCTTTGTGTGTTTTCCTGTGGAGCTTGATTGTTTTAGCTTCTGTAATCCCTCAGATATATTTTGAATTAATATTTTGTGTGGAACTGGGACCGTCTCGGTTTGTTCTTCAGCTTCCCTCTGACTCACTACCATCTGTTAGACATGTATTGACTGTCGTTGCTCACAGGGCTGCTGTGCAGTGTTTGGTAATAAATCAGGTGGCCATGTGTAGGGTCTGTCTCTGGACTCTATATTGGATTCCAATAGTCTTTGTGTTGGCTTTTGGCAGTTTTACACTGTTTTAATTACCACGGCATTAAGGATATGCTAAGCTAATTCTTGATATCAGCTGGTAGAAGACCTTCAACCTCCTGTTTCTTCAATGTTGACTCTCCTTGGCTCTTTCTGTCTTCATACACATTTTAAAGTCAGCTTGTCAACTGTAGAAGCCGTTTTGAGTTTTCGTGTGGATTGCACAGAGTTTCTAGATTATCTGGGGGAGAGTTGCAGTAGTATTGACTTAGGTTGCCTCTCACTTCTCCCTGTTTTATAATTTTTAATGTAGAAGTCTTACAAGCATTTGGTTAGATTTCTAAAAGATGGAGTTTCTAGTAATCTTGATTTATTTAATCATCAATGGCTAATAGATTTTATCAGCATTTTTTCTGACTTATTTCCCCTTATTTTAATAATATGGTGATTAATTTTGGATATTAAACTAAGCTGTCATTGACTCATTAAATCCAGCCTGGTCATGATGTATCCTTGGTCATGATATATTCATGTGCATGTTAGTTGGATGACCCGCTGTTTTGCTTAGAATTTTTGGATTTCTGTGTGATTGATACTGGCCTGTATACTCTTTCCTACAATACTGTTGTCAAGGTCTCAGGTTTTATTCTGGGTTAGTTGATAACTTTGGGTAAGGTTTTTTTTTTTTTTTTTCCTATCATTTGGAAGAGTTTGTGAATCATTGATTTTCTTTACTTAATTTGTATTAAATGGTATTAAGTTACGTAATTTTTAAGTTGGGAAATATTTATCTCACTTATACAGTTGTCAGTGATATAAACTTGTTAATTCAGTATTAGGCATTTTAATGGTTCAGTGTGTGGTTTACTATATACATTTGAAACTGCTGGTGTGGTGTTGTATACGTCTTGCCATTTGATTAGGTGAATGTTAATATTTTTATGTTCTGAAACCTCAGTAAAGCTTTCTTGAGTTTCTGGCAGCAACTAAAAGTATGTGTTAATATCTCAGTGAATATGCGCTTACCCAGTTCTCTTTAAAACCGTAGGCTATGCTGGGCTGTGTGTTTTGGAGCTGTGCAGTTAGGCACACACAGCTGTAGGACTTGGGGTTTTCTCGTGCGTTTCTTCTGTTTCTTGTAGACTCCTTGCTGGAAGGGCTGTGGCTCAGTGTGCACAGATCTCTCTCGCTTTGTCAGGCAGCCGCTTTCTTAGCATCTGGCTTGCAGGAACTTGTTAAGATCTGTCTGGGTTACACATTTTCAGCTTACGCTTTTTATAGTTATTGAGGTATCTCTTTTTATTATACTGTCATTTTAAGAGGATGGCGGGCTTTCACACTGGAAGCTGCAGGCCCTTTTGCTTACTCTCTGGCCGTTTGTGTTTTCATAGACACTGCAGCAACTGAACCAACTGAATTCATGTCATCAAGAAGCTGTTTTGAAATGTTTAAAGAGTAGGAGACATGAGATCAAGCAGGCCCTGTTAGGAGAAATAGTTGATATTTCTTGTGCGCAGCTGCAGGATTTTGATTGGCAGTTAAAGGTAAGAGTCTAGTTATTTATATGTTTTTGTGTGTAATATTTAAGTGCACTTATTCTTTTAAAGTAAAATTGCCTAAAATTGGTTATATTGAGACTACGTCGTTCCAAGGTAATAGCAAACCTCATGTAAATGACTGGTTTTGTGTTAACTTGAACGTAAGAGCATTCTCAGCAGCCAGGCCACGTGTGGTGTCATCATACTAACACTTTCGACAGCTTGCCCTTTCTAGTGACAAGATCGCCACCTTGCAGATGCCCCTTTTAACCCTTCACCTGGATGTGAAGGAAAACGGCGAGGTGAAGCCGTACACTGTGGAAATGGGTAAAGAGGAACTTCAGAACCTGATCAGCTCCTTGGAGGCGGCTCATAAGGTATTCGCTTAAATTGGATCCGACAGTAGTGTAGCTGCTTAAGTCAACCCCTGAGTAGGAAAAGTAGAATTCCAGCTGGGTTTTAATGTGTCTCACTTCACTAATACTTAATATCAAGCACAGAAAAGACTTGGTTGGGATGTTCTGACCTCTACTTTAGCAGTTGAGTTAATTATAGCTTACAACATTTGGTTATCAAGTTCTGAATTTAATTACCTAGTAGTTATTTCTGAAAAAAAAAATAGCAGTATTATTTCAACTATACATTTTGTTTTCCTTTGATATTCATTAAGCTTAAAAATAAAGTTTACCTTGAGACCATGAAATTAGTTGATTCTGAAGCTTCTCTAGTTAAAAAATAACCTTCATGATTTTATAACAAAAAAAGAAATGTCTTATTTGGATGGACAAATGTTAAAAATTGCTCCTGTAACATTCTGAGTGTGGGAGATAAAATATAACTGTAGTTATGACAGGATCAGGCTGACAAGTGATCGAATTAGTGAATGTTCCAAATCTTCCTATCAGCAGAGTTGTATCTGAACCCCAGCAGCCAGGCCCAGTGTGTAGTACACAGAAAACAGTGTTTAAATAGCAGAGATTTGCTGTGGGGAAGAGGAAAACATGATTTTTATTGTCAGTGTTTGCTCCTTCTTAGGCAGCTCTCAGGGACTGGCTCCCAGTTCTCCCTGGTCACCTCCCTGGCTGGCATGATTCTCCTACATTCTTCTGCCCCTTTAAGCCCCAGTAACCCTTCTTCCCATTCTGCCTAGTTGCTCACATTTTAATTTAGCCTTCATGATTGACCCTCATGTCCAGTAACTATACTTGCAACCGAAGCCTGCAGGCCTTCGGGGACGTGGGTGTGGTGGAGCCTGGTCTGAGTACTGAGTGCTGAGTGACGGAGCCCAGACCTTGGAGCCATAAGCCCCTGTCCCCATTTGCCTGTTGTTCTTCACATTCAGAGTTCATCTAGCACATAGCAGCTTCCTTCTAGTCTGCCCTGACATGGCTCCTCCCCATTTGTGTTTTCAGGTGGTCCTGCAGTTAAAATAACTGGAACTGGAGAACATCAGCGCTGTCAGATTTCAGTGCTGAGTGAACGCTGTGCTCGGAGGGTGGATGCTCCAGCAGCTGAGGAGCAGCTGCCGCGCTGACATTACAAAGATGAGAATCTGTCAGGAACCCTGAAGGACAGGAAATTTCGTGACACAGGATGAAAGAGGAAAACGCTGAAGCCGCAGCCCGTGTCTTCAGTGACTGCTTTGTCTCATTTATTAAATATTGAGAAAACTTTGTAGATAACGCTTTATCAAAAGGTAAAAATAAGTTCTGAAGTAATGTAAACACACGCAGAGCACAGACCTACTGGACTGTTCTTAAATGTGAATAGCAAGATGTGTTCTCAATATATAATTTGCGATATTTGAAAATAATGTTTTAAGGCATATCCAAGCTACATATGTAACTTAGGAGGTTCTATGTCTTTCTCATGTTTCAAAGAAAATATTTTTAAGTTGTAAACTTTTAGAGAGAGAAAAGTCTGTTATCAGACATGAGCAAGAAAACATTTAAAATTTGTATATGTAATTTGGGAATAATTTGAATAACATAAAATTCCTAAGAATTTTATAAACTAAAACATAAACTACAAGAAATGAGAATAACATGGCTATTTTTCACATCTTCACTTCCTTGGGAGACGTAGGTCTAAGAAAATGAGAAAGTTGTCATGATGGTGTGGTTACATATTGTTACTCACATGCAAGGATGTTGTATAAGGTCCGAATATGGAATTTGAACTTTTGGATGGTGACAAAGTAATTGTAATACACTTACCATGTATCACCTCAGCTAACTGAAAATAAGCGTTCTGAACAAATAAAAGTGTCTGGTTGTCTCTTTATGAGTTGCTTGATTTCAGTGACTTCCTGAATAGCTCAGTGGTTGGTATGTAATTAACAGGTCACTGCTGTTTGCAGTTCTGTGGCTGTCTGGAGCAGGAGCATCGATGACTGTTGTTCTCCTCATCCGGCTGCGGGCAGGCTCAGACAAGGCTGCTCCATGGGCTGTGGCATAGCAGTGATTAGGAAAGGAGCTTGGGCCAGAGTGTTCTCAGTGTGCTGCTTTTCTCCTCAGGAAATGTGGGTGTGGAAAGTGGATCTAACCAGTATGCTCATGCAGTTGCCGATTTCCTTTTAGACAGATTCTTTCTTTCTTTTTTTTTTTTTTTTCAGTGAACCAATAATTTTATTGAGGTTACTTAAAGGAATATGAGTCAAGGGTTAGTTACAGAAACAGAAATTACTCTAAGACAGATGCAAAACCAAGGCCCTCTTCAGCTGGGTAACATCTCACAAAAACTGGGAACTTGTAGCATTGTCCTGTCCAGCAGGGCATTAAACAGGGGTCTGGGGAGATCACCTGAAAGAGAAAGTTGGGGACAGTCCGATGCAAAGAAGGCGGTCTGTCTATAGTCTGATCAAATCTGATCAAATCGCCAATTTTACTTTTTTCTTTTTTTTTAATATATATATATATAAATAATTTATTTATTTTTCAAATTATAATTTATACTCATTCACATAGGGGTTATAAACACAAAAAGGCAGGATGTGGGGAAGGGGATGACACTGGAGCGTGGGTGTTCAGGGGGAATACAGATATCTTTCAGAACAGGGTATCAGCTGGTTGAGGGTTCAGGGGACAGGTCGATATGACTCTGCCTATGATTCACTTGTTGGTGTTGTCTGCCAAGGCTACCCGTTTACAAGGTCTGTGACTACTCAGGCTGGTAAATTGTCACAAAAACTGCCTATTTACAATAGCTTATAGCCATCTGTTTCAGTGTTTATCCACAGAGACCCAAGACTTGGTGTTAGTATACATGTATGACAGGCCTATTGCTAATTTTAGGCCTATGGCTGAATTTAGGCCTACAGTGTGTAAGCAGGGCTGCCCCTGACATCTCCCTTCTCTAAGTATAGAAGGGCTGTGGCAATTCTAAACTTGTGAAGGCAGGGATAGAGGCCTGACCTCCAGTATGTGAAGGGGACCTTGTAATGGCTCCAGTCCCCCTGTCATTGTCCAGTGAGGCATGAGGGCCATACCCATCCCGATTAGACAGATTCTTTAAGTCAGATGCAGCGTTGGCAGCTTGCAGAGCAGTGTGTCGGGAAGCCTGGTCCTGCAGCCTCTATGGCTTCCTTCCTTTTGGCTTAGCCTCTTTATAAGAGAATACCTTGTTCTCTTCCACCCCCAACAGCCTGTTGCACAGTTTCTTTGATTGGCACACAGTTTGATTGACACTCTGTGCAAGGCCCTTATTGAAAGTGACCAACGTTTTACTCATGAAAAGGTTACCATGGTCACAAGTGTGAATACAATCTCACCTGTAAGCTTTCTTTTGTCTTCCATAGTCTCCATCCCTGGGCGTTCACCCTAGGTCACCACTGCTGTACTTCTTTGTCACCATGAATGAGTGAAAATGGAATCATACAGTATTTATTCTTTTTCTCTTTACTGTTGGTAACAGGATGCAGGGTGGTGTGCTTTACCACCAGGCTCAGCCTGTCTCCAAAACAAACAGTAACAAGACAAATTAAATCTGGCTTTTCCCAGCATCTTTCTTTGTTCTTGGACAGGACCTTACGCTGTTGCCTAGGCTGATCTAGAACTCCGCTACATAGACCAGGCTGGGTATTGAGCTCATGACAGTCACTTGGCTTCAGCTTATTAAATACTGGGATTGCTGATATCAGCCAGCATGCATGATATTAGCATGACTTCGAGTTTTATTCCTACTGCACTTCAGTACTTTGTTCGTTCTTATTGTTGAAAAGCATCATGTTGTGTAACTCACAATTTTTTGTTGTTTTCAACATTTGCCTATTATAGCAAAGAGAATGCTGTGAGCATTTGTGTGCCTATCGTATCATGACAAATGGTGTCTTTAGAGTGATATAGTCAGCTCCTGTGATAGGCTTATACTTACCTTTTTAAGATAAGATCACAATTTTTTCAGAGGGATTTTTACTCGTTTTCTACTCCCACAAGTTTAGTGACTGTAATAGTTTGTATATGCTTGGCCCAGGGAGTGGCACTATTAGAATGTATGGCTCTGTTGGAGTAGTGGATTTAATCAAAGCCACATTCAGATGGGTTTGCTTTTCCTGAGTATAAGTTTATTTGGGCTATTCATAATGCTACTAACATTAAGATTAGGGATAGTAAGGCATTTGTTAAGATGATAATAAGTTTATTACTCTCTTCTGAAGCTTTATCAGAGTCTACTAATTGGAAGTCAGTTATATTTATTATACTGAGAGGGTAGGGCCCTCATCAATAGATAGATACATATAGGAAAAGTCAGACTACATCTACAAAGTGTCAATATCATGCCAATATCACTGTGGGTGTGGGCTGTAAGACACTCATCCTAGCTACCTGGAAGCCAGTCTTCCACTAGCATTCAGATGAAGATGTAGAACTCTCAGCTCTGCCTGCACCATGCCTGCCTGGACGCTGCCATGCTCCCACCTTGATGATAATGGACTGAACCTCTCAACCTGTAAGCCAGCCCCAATTAAATGTTGTCCTTATAAGAGTTGCCTTGGTCATGATATCTCTTCACAGCAGTAAAACCCTGACTAAGAAAGTAACATTCTGATCCACCTTCCCTTGGTGTGACTGCTCCTCCTGGTTTCAGCTATGTTGGTGTGCATGATATGGGATCTCATTGTGTTTCTAACAGTCACTTAATGACCAATCACGTTCATCATCTCTTAACATACTTCTGCTGTCTGCACATCCCACTGGACTCTGTTCAGAGCTAGCGCCCATTTTTAAGGTGGATTTTTAGTTTTGGTTCTTAGTATTGTGCTTTGACTGTTCCTTTCCAAATGCAAGGCCTTCACATACTCTCCTCTGCACTGCATCTTCTTGTTTTTCCTATAAATAGATGAGGAATGGGAAGATCAGCTTTAGGCAGGAAGATGAAGAGGATGTCAGAGAACTTCCATATCACTGCTAGTTTCTCCTCTTAACTGATTACGCTGTAGGGCACTTGTATTTGGTGAAATAAAACATGACCATTAGCAAACTTTTATAGGTTATTTGGGATTTCCTAAGATTTTTATCTGCCTCCCTCACCCTTGATGACCTTGATCTTATGGAGAAATGTGTGTGACCCTCACAGACATGTTATCAGTGGTTTTCTTATAGACTTGAGTTACAGGTTTTGGGAGAGAAGATTGCAAAGCCAAAGTGTCATTTTTATCACCTGATTTATGACCTGATGTGACTATAATCGCACTGTGAGGTGACTTTCTTGTTCCAGGCTCTTCTCTTTGGGTGGGCATGGCTGTGTTCAGCCTGGACCAGAGCCATGGGGAGTTCTGCTCCTTACCCAGTTGAAGGGTCTATAGAAGTTGTGTGTAATTCGAATTTTTTCCTGTGTTTTCTCCCATAAATTATTTTGCTATTTATACCATAGACTCATGGATATTTTGTGCTTTGGAATGTAATCCCATGTTATTTTATTACTGACATTATTTTTTTTTAAGATTTTGCTTATTGTATGTACATGAGTACACTGTAGCTGTCTTCAGACATACCAGAAGAGGGCATCAGATCCCATTACAGATGGTTGTGAGTCACCATGTGATTGCTGGGAATTGAACTCAGGACCTCTGGAAGAGCAGTCAGTGCTCTTAACTGCTGAACTATCTCTGTAGCCCTACTGACATTATTTTAGCTTTGCCCTTGGGAGGCTCTTTGGGTTGGTTACTGTTGCTGGAATTTCAACCCCAATAAGCCCATATTAAAAAAAAAAAAAAACCATGTAATCCAGTTTTTATATTTATAAGCTGTGTACCTAGATTGGGCAGATCTAGCACTATACTGACTTACTCCCCAGCTATAAGACCCTTTGCTACTTGCGGTTCTCTTGGCCATATGATTCTGCTCCATTTTGGCTTCCTCTTCCTCTCCTCTTCTGTCCTCTCTCCTCCCTTCTCCTTCTCTCTCCACCTGTCTGTATTCTCTAAGACCTCCCATCCCATCTTTCCCCTCCACTGCCTTTATTGACCAGTTAAAATGGGAAAAAGGTTCACATGAGATCTTCTGGCCAGCCCTTTTGAGGAATTACCATCAAAATTAACATCAGAATACAAACAGCATCAGGGCAACCCACAACAGGTTACTGTGTCCCTTTGACACATTTCTGTCAGTGGGGTGGGATTTCCTTTTTAATAGTGAAACATTTTTATTTTTTACCATTTTGCTTTGAAAAGGCAATGCTCTACATTCTGAGAGCATACGGTTTTCTAGGCTCCTCTTTGTATAACATTTCTTTATAACAAAAGACACATTTATTTTTATTTTCAGTGTGTGTTTTGCTTGTGTATATATCTTGGCACCACAAGCATACCTGGTGCCTGGAGAGGCCCGAACAGGATGTCAGATGCCCTAGAACTAGAGATACAGACAGTTGTGAGCTACCATCTGGGTGCTGGGAATTGAAGCTAGGTTCTCTGGAAGAGGAGCCCCTGCTCTTAACAACTGAGCCATCCCTCCAGTTCCTGTGCAATAGTTCTTGTCCAATCCTAGAATTAGCCAGTTCTCCAAGAAGTCCAGGACCCTTTTATTGAAGGCAGATACTCAAAACCAGCTGAGGTATGCTGTGCTCATTGCTGTTGGGGGCTCTCTTAGGCTTTCACTGTACAGACAGAACAAAGCAACTGTGTGTGTATATCCTGCCCACGTACAGACACACACCTGTAAATATATATATATATATATAATATAAATTATAATATATTATAATTATATATAAATTATAATTATAAATATAAATATATAAAATTATAATTATATAATAATATATATTATAATATATATAAATTATATATATATATATTCCTGTGTGTCTACATTAAACTAAATGACTTCATACTGATGGCCAACTCTAAT
This sequence comes from Grammomys surdaster, assembly GCF_004785775.1. Classification (NCBI taxonomy): domain Eukaryota; kingdom Metazoa; phylum Chordata; class Mammalia; order Rodentia; family Muridae; genus Grammomys; species Grammomys surdaster. The sequence goes on from NW_021604791.1 coordinate 10,753,387, forward strand.
CTGTTGTTGTGCAGGTCATTGTAGCCTCTTACCCTTATCTATAAATTTCTGCTCCACAAGAACCATGATCCCTAGCAAGTGCCATCCAGTTACTGAATGGTGCAATTCCATGGCACATATGAAGAATACCAGAATTATTCATCTGCGTGCCTATAGGCGCTTTTTTGCGTCTGTGTATACTTTCAGCTTTAGTTGTTGTGTATATCAACACCTTTTCATCCTCTCCCACCTGCTTCAGTGGAGTTGTTTCATGCATCAGTGGTACAGGCAGACTTTTATTTTGTTTTATTTTTTGCCAGACTTACTACCATAATGTTCCCTTGGACCCTTTTACTTGCCAAATGATTTTAAAACTTGCATACATTTGTGTAAAATAGTTGTCTAGTGAACCCTGCATGTGTCTGGGATACTGTTCAACACCATGAAAAGCCTGTCTTCACCCGTACAGCTCTCTACCATCCTAAGAAGCTCTGACTGCTTCTCTAAATCTCTAACGTGTTTCCTTTTTCAGACTGTCATATGGAATCGTAGCATGTTGTCAGAGTAGCTGCTTTTGCAGAGCAGAAGGTGTCTACGTGCCAGCCTCACCTGTTCATGGCTCATTTCCCTTTTAATCTTCGAGGTTTCTCTATACTAATTTCTCTACTTGTCACAACTGTGAAGAAAGCGGCTGTAAACATCCTTAGACAGTATAATTGGATAGTGCACAGGAGCATGGCTGATAGATTGTATAGTAAGGTTATGTTTACCAAAGAAACAGAAGAAACAGCCAATATGCTCTCTCCCAGTTAGAGAGATTTGTGACTTTCTCAGTCAGTGCTCAAATGCTGGTTCCCTCTGGTGTCTGACTTTGGTACTGCAGTTTCCCTGGGACAAACCACCCTTCCCACTAGTCCCAGTCCAGTGGCTTCTGTACTCTTCTGGGTCCTGTCAGTGCTCTCTGTCAGAGATCGTGGACAATCCTGAGAAGCCAGAATACATGTTCTTTTGTTCCTTTTCACTCACAGTGAGAAGCTAGTGGTCTTTATCAATCTCTTCTACACTGCAGGGGAGCAACCCACCATCTTTTGGTTTTAGCAGGGTACTGGCATCCAGACACATCAAGGTCTGTCCACTCTTTGAGACAGGAACCTGTCATTTAGGCAGTCTTACAAAGTACCATAATGTGGATTTGTGCTGGTGTTTCTTTTCCCTGGGAGAAGCCAGGAATAAAGCCTTCCTTGCTGGTCCCACCTGGATGGATGGAGGCAGGAGATGGGTGGGAATTTTACTATCAGAGATGGTAGCTTTGTTCCAGTCCATGGTTACATTTCTTAACTGAGTTTTATTTTATTCTCTACATTGAAATCAAAGTGGTTTCCATACAATATATTATACGTGATTTCCTCTCCTTCGTCTCCTCTCAGGTCCTTCCTCTCTCCCCACACTTCCAACTACATCCCTTTTCTCTTTCTCTCCTAAGAAAACAAACAGGCAAATAAGAAAAGCAAAAAGCATAAGAAAAGAATAAACTAACAAACAAGAGAGAAAGAAAGAACACTAGAAATGTATACATGTGCACACACATGGCGTGCATGCACAGACACATGTACACACACTCATATACAACATTAACAACTCCATATCAAAAACCATAACATATAAGAAAAAGACCAGTAAGGTTAAAAAGAAAAAAGAAAAAAGCCAAATAAAGCAATGGGACAAAAAACCCAATCAGACAAACAAACAAAAACAAACAAACAAAAAACAAAAAAATCTCTCCAAAAATGCCTTTGAGTTCACTTGGCTATCACTGCTGGGCATTGGGCCTGCCTTTAAGTATGGTTTGTATACCCAGTGAGACTCCTATAGAGAAACAAATTTTTCTTTTGCCCATGGCTGTCAATTGGAGATCGATTCTTTGCTGGGGATTGGAGCTCGTGTGTAACTTGCCATCTCTGCTCTGGGGCCTCATCTGGTCTGGATCCGTGTGGGCTCTATGGATGCTGCTCCAGTCCCTGTGAGTTCACATGTGTGATAGTCCTGTTGTGTCTGGAAGACACTGCTTCCTTGATCTCATCCACCTCTCTGGCTATTACAGTCTTTGCACCTCATCTGCAGAGTTTCCTGAGCCTGAGGGGAGGGGTTTGGTGAGGACATGTGGTTAGGACTTCGTGTTCATTCTGAGATCTCTCACTACATGCTGTCCAGTCATGCGTCTCTGTATTGGTTCTCGTCTACTGTGGGAGAAAGCTGTTCTGATGACAGCCAAATGAGACATTGATCTATGGGATAGCAGAGTGCCTGACTCTAGGAGTCTTAAATGAATTTTAATTGCCTATGAAGGAGCTGACTTGTGTGTTGTGTTGTTGTCTTGGTATCTCTGTGGTGCTGGGGAAGAATGAAAGTCTGGGTCTCAGTTTCTGAGTCTGGTGTCTGTCTGCTCATTGCGCATTTTTAGGACCAGCAAATTGCTATCCACATTCTTAGCATTTATGTTGTTGGAATGGTGGATATTGAGAGTCATCAATGAATGGTGTTTGTTGATTCCTGTTATTTTATTGTTGTCATGTGTGTGTATGTGTCTGTATGTGTATGTGAATGTCTGCCTGCCTCCCACCCCCCCCCTTGTTTTGCTGGTCTGAGATTGTTTATTCCTTGTGTTTTCTTGGGTATAGTTAACCTCTTTAGATTAAAGTTTTCCTTCTAGCACCTTCTGTAGGGATGAGTGTGTAGATAGATATTGTTTAATTTTTATTTTATTGTGGGATGTATTATTTTCTCCATCTATTGTGATTAAAAGTTTTGCTGGGTATAGTAGGCCGGACTGGTGTCAGGAACATCTGTTCAGGCTCTTCTGGCTTTTAGAGTCTCCATTGAGAAATCAGGTGTCATTCTAATAGGGTCTGCCTTTCTATATAAATACATACATGTACACTTACACCTACATGTACACATACACATATACATATATATTGGTCTTTTTCCCTTGAAGTTTTTAATAGTCCTTTTTTGTTCTGCACATTTAGTGTTTTGATTTATTATGTGCTGATGGAATTTCCTTTTCTAGTCCAGTTTATTTAGTGTTCTGTACACTTCTTGAACCTACATAGGCAATTCCTTCTTTAGGTTAGGGAAACGATTTTTGTTGAAGATATTTTCCGTGCCATTGACCTGGGTTTCTTCCCCTTCCTGTATTCCTATTAGTCTTAGATTTGGTCTTTTCATAGTGTTTCAGATTTCTTGGATGTTTTGTGCCTGGACTTTTTCATATTTAATGCTTTCTTTGGCTGAAGTATCTATCTCTTCTACCATGTTTTTAATGCCTGAGATTCTCTCTCCCATCTCTTGATTTCTGTTGGTGAGGCCTGGCTCTGAGGATCCTGTTTAAGATTCTACATTTTTCACTTCTAGATTTCCCTCACTTTGGGTTTTCTCTGTTGATTCTGTTTCTACCTTCAGATCTTGAATGACTTATTCATTTCCTACCACGGTTGTTTCATTTTCAGAGATTTCTTTAGGGAATTTATTAATTTCCTCTTCAAGGATCTCTATCACAGTCAGCTGTCTTAAGGTCTTTGTCCTGTGTTTCAGCTATGTTGCAATACTCAGAGAGACTACTGTGGTAGAGTTGCTGGGCTCTTGTGGAGACATATGGTCCTGCCTGTTATTGATTGTGTTTTTACGCTGGTGTCTGGGCAACTGGGATTAGGAAGATTGTAATTTTAGGTGCTGCTATCTGTGTTTGTCTGTGTTGAGTGGGTATTTTGGTCCTTGGTTTTTGTTACCCTCTCTGGTTGTTCTTAAGAGGGAGTGGTGGTTGTGTGTTGCTTGGAAGGGAATTTTTCTGGGATCCTGATAGGTGTGGCCAGTGGTGATTCTAGGTAAAATGTGTTCTTTGCTACTGGGAGCTGACACTTAGGGATGGGTTTGGGCTAGGGGAGCTGGCTGAAGGAGTGCACAGGAGGGAGGCAAGCAGGGTATTTCACCTGGATCTGCTTAGTTCCTTGAGAATGGGGGGAGGTAGTAAGGAGAGACTGCAGCAGGCAGTCTGCTCCAGATGTGCAAACGAGACGCAGGGATCAGATGCAGAGGAGAGGAGGAAGAGTGAAGAGCTGAAGTTCCCCTACCTGTTTCTCCCGACTACTCCTACTCGCTTCTCTGGCTCTAGGCTGAGTTTCTAGGGTATGCCTGCTGGACTTGGGAGCTGGAATAATAGAATAAAGTGGAGAGGAAGGTTGGAGATCTGTGTGATCCACTGGAGATGGAGATGGGGGCTGGGGGAGGCTGCCATAAGTGGTCTGCTACAGACCTAGGGATGAGATTAGGGGAATGGATTTGGAGAAGAGAGGGTTGTGAAGATGTTCCGTTACCTGCTTCCTTGGCTGGGACAAGTTGTAGACTCTTGATGTAGAACCTGGAAGGTTTGTGTGTTTGGAAATTTTCAGGATTGTTAAAAGGCTAAGAGAAATGATGCGACAGACTTGGAGGTGACATCACTTGGATTGTAGTGACAGCAAAGACGGCACAGACATCCCTAGGCCTCTAGAGCGTGCACATCAGCAGAAGATGGAAACTCTCACCAGTTTTGCCTGGCCGCTTCCACGCTGACTCTGCAATCCCTGGGACTGTGAGAATGGACTGCTTTGCTCTAATGTCATTTAGTTAGTTTTTCTCTGCATCTAAATTGTGATTTTTTTTTCCTCCGAGGCTGAGAACACTTACATTGTTACCCGAGCCTTTCCCACGTTGTCCTTGCATAATAACTAGTAGCTGCTTGCTGAGTTAATAACACTCTGTTTTTCTTTGTTTAGGAAGATGAAAGATATGAACCATCTATTTTACATTTCTTACTAAACACATTACTTCTGCCTTTTCTAATTTAGATAAAATTGGATGGGTATTTACTTCTCCCACATTGTGCTAGCCTCCTGGGAACAGTTGCCAATATTGAATGCCATGAAAAGGCACTTCTTCAGGATGAAGCTCAGTGCTCCAATAAAGTAGCAATTCCCAGTTATTTTGTTAGATAGATGTTAAACTTGTCCCTAGGCTGGAATTGAGACTTTTATTGGAAGCTATTTTGCTAGTCATCAATTAACAGATAAATGAACCTCACGACTTCCTCAGTCTGTTCGTTATTTTATTGTCAATACTTTCTCAAGGAAGAGAAGGAGTTTGGAAATCAGAGATCTTCGAATGAGGGAAGACCGACAGACGGCTCTCACATTCATGTGTACAGTAGAGATTAAAAATAAAACTGACATGAGCCACCTCACAAGTGGATACCTACTGACTTTGTTTTAGACATCAATTTCAGTACAAGGAGAGACTGGTCATGTCTGTCCCCCATCTACAATAGCAATGTTCCTTCTGTTCATGTTTATAAGGCATGTTTCCTAAAGAATGTGTTTGAAAGTACTGTAGAAACCAATTTCCACCAAAGTGCAGCCTCTTCTTCACTTTTTTCCCCCAGTTGTTGGATACTCTGGCAAAGCATTTCTTTTACATAGAGGGCTTTGGCTTTGTATTAATCTTTACAATAAATGCTGTCAAACGATAACTCTAAATATTCTAAAGGGTTATAAAAAGATAGGCCTGAAACCTCACATTTTTAAAGCGTAGTACAAAGTAGGCTTTTTATACGGAGCCATTCACAATTGGTTTCTTAATTTTTTTTTATTGAAATAAGCTGACACAAATCGTACATATTTACAGCAGTAAATTCCGTTTCAGAAGCTTCACAGTTAACAAGCAGAGCTGATGACCTCTGACACCAGCCTTTCTGAGGTGCTATCTGCCTCTCCTTTGCTACAACAGGGTAAAATCTTGTATACCAATGCAAACAATAGCATGTTTTTATAGCAAAGCCACACTGTTAACAGAAAGGCCAAGTGAAGGACAGTCCCGTGACTGTGGGAAGCTGTGAGTCAGGAAATCGAGAGCACAAGCATCTCTTGTGTCCTTACCTGATAGCATGTAATTTGATTCTGTATCTTACAGGAATGCACAATTGTCTGACGGATGACTCGGAATAGAAAGAAGGCGGTGAAGGGATGGAGGGGAGGGAGTCAGAGGCCACTAAACAAGTCCTCCTTCACAAATTCACTGTTTACAGAGAGGTCTGCTTTTTGTTTGTATAGATCACAGTTCACAGGCTTCATGGATTTTGTCCACAGATAGCTTTTGAGATAATAAAGGCAAATGTCACTTGTTTTTTTTTTTTTAGCACATAAAAAGAAATTAATGAAATAAAATATCCTAATTGAATCCCCAACAGAAAGGAAGAAAGCTTAGTGTATGAAATTTGATTTCAAATGTAAAAAGCGACAGAAAGTCACAAATCCTGTTAGACAGACGGCGATTTCAGTCAGAAAATGCAGCATATATTGATATAAAATAGAAATCTTGAGTTATAAAAGTAAGGAGTCCATCTTTTCCTTTCTTGGCATCTGCTTAAGCCTGTGCCATTTCATTAAACTCTTTTTTTTCTACAGGTTTTCAGAAATACTGTTCCTTGCCATTCAGTTTCTGTAGTGGTCTGATAGGTATACAAAAGTATTACCAGCTTATGTAGAAAGAAAAGGCTATGCCAAAGAATAAAAGATCATTAAATATTTGTTTCTTTTTGCAATGCAAGAAGTTTGCCTTCTGAAAACCAGAGAGGAATTCTTTTATTTACAAGAATCGGTGTAATGTCAATCAGGATAACGAGTTTGCTAAATTATATTTGGCAGCAGGGTAGATTGCAAAATTGATTAGTGGAGATTCAAAGACACAAGGAAAATAGAAAAACCGAACAAACCACTGGATGTCCTCTGACATTATTTGGTGAGCTTAGCTTAACGGAGTCTGCGAGGCAACAGAAGGTGTGTGTTTCTTTCTGTGTGAATGTAGCACCTGCTTTGGAAGCCACAGCCGTTGAATACAGGGTGCTATGAATTAAAGTAACAGACACTTGTTTGGCCGGTTTGGGTTAAGTTTTGGATTCAGTCAAGTTTTCAGTGAAGTAATTGCCAGAGAGGTGTTTGAATCACTGCCTGCAGCATGGTCATTTCTCATTCTGTAGCCTAATGGGACTCGAATCCCCTGCTCCCCTCCAGGCCCCCTCCCCCACGCAGAACTGTGGAAAGACTTTGCTACAGATTCAGCTGTTTTGTTAAATTCAGATTTTTTTCAGAGATGATAGGCAACCAGAAGAAGTTTTTGTTTTCTTTCGAGTAAGCCATCTTCAATCTTTATGTTTATCTCTCAGAAAACAGTGTTTATACAGTACTCTAAACTCCTCTTTCCCTCCCTTAACCAACAGCACGTTAGCTGTCACGTCACCATCACAATGGCACAAAATGCTACCTGGTGGTGAAAACCAAAAGCTTATTTTAAAAAGTTAAAGCATTTTTTTTTTTGACCCTGCCAGCATTTAAACCATTGGGAATTTTCAAAAAACCTCAGGCAATCTTGACCTTTTAAAAGTCTCACATGGTAGCTTTTATCAAGAGAATTACTGGCTTATTTTAAAATACCGGGCTGAGCAACAGTGAATAAATACACGTGTATAAAATCATAAATATTCCTTTCCCTTAGAAAAATAGTGGGTGTTCTGGATATCAAAGGTCACTTGGTTACATAATTCTCACTACAGTGAATTAGAATGATCCAGGGACTCTCTTAAAAATATCTCAGGGGCACTACTGCAAAAACACATTTCAAGCTTTCTCCAGTGAATATTTTTCTAAAAAAAAAAAAAAGATAAAGAAATCAGACGTTAATGTGTTGCTAAAAAAGAAAGAGGTCAAACACACTGCATTTCGATGTATTGGGGGAAAATGTACGTAGAAAAATACACTACCTAGTAAAGCTGGGGTTACTGGTTGGTTGTCTTTGGGGGGTTAGGTTGGCAACGTCTCTTTCTTTTAGGAAAACATGTAACAGCACAGCAGGAATGTCAGCCATCCCAAGGGTCACAAGAAGGTTGTTCTTGTTACCCGCTTTTCAGTGTATTGAGAAAAGGGGTGAATGTTAAGAGCTGTCTATCCAGACACTGGAACTACCTCCAGTGCCACCCCCAGGAATTCATAAATGAGTTATGGGATCAATGCAAAGTAATACTATTCAATAATGAAAATCATTGTCTTAAGTAACTATTAATAAATATGAATAAATTATGCCAAAAAAGAGACCTGTCTATCCTTCCTAGCCAGTTCCAAGTCTTCTATTAACATCTCAGAAGTAGTGGAACTTGCTATACAGATATCCTCTGTGACTTTCTCTTAAGACTTCACATTGGAGTGTTCCATTGACAATCCAATGCCGTTTAACTTCCAATGCCCCATAGAACATACATTCAAAAGACTTTGATAAGGCAGGCATGGATTAGTAGGGGTAGAAATGAAATTATCAGAGAAAAATGCTCCCTTTTCCCATAAAGGAAAAGCATAAGTAATTAGGATGGAAAATTCAGTTCTGCTAAAGCTTGTGTATAGTGGAGGTTTTATAAAGATTGTGTCTGCTCACTCACAGTCAGTGGGGAAAAATATCCCCGTGGCCACTCTGCATGGGGTCAGTTAGAGCTCAACTGTAAGTATGAATTTATTTTTAAATTTATTTAGAGATTGTATTCTGCATGGGGTCCTACAAAAGACTTAGAAACTAGGGTGTTTAACTCTTAAGAACTATTTTATTTTGAGAGAGGCCAAATATTTACAGGAGTACTGGAAACACACAGAATACCCAGTTTCATTGTTACAAAAAATGCTGGGATACCAGCAGGTGAGGAAATGAAAATGGGTACTCAGATGGATATTTTGGGTGCTGCTGGCTTGCAGGTTATCACTGGGGTGGAGATAGGAAGAAATCCTGACATTGACCATAAGATGTAAAATTTGAAGGACAGCGATGGTGCCTGGCTGTTGGAGTGAAGGCTAATGCAGGGCCATGGGTCAGTCTTGAAGGTACCAATTAAAGAAAGCAATAGAAAGCTTAGCACACAGGAGAGGTGAAGCCTGGTTAGGCACAAGAAGTGGCTCACAAGGGATAAGTTACATTTTCTGGGACTGAATGCTGGCTCCATCAGCGAACCTATTGGTACTTCCCATATCCTCTGGGTTCCTCATATCCTCTGAGATTCCGTTCTTAAAGTGGTCACTTAATTTGTTATTCAAATGGGTATCTCTGGCAAACAGGGTTGTCTTTCTCAGGCTCTTTGGACAATGAAAGGTTGTTATGTGGGGAGCGGAGAGAGGGTAGAGTGGATAGAAATAAACTGAACGGGGTCTGGTGAGCACAGTACCTTATTCTTGGCTGTGAGAGCTGTCTTCTGAGTTTTTTGCACATCCTTGAACTACTCCGAAAGCCTGTATTTATTGAGGTCAAAGGGATTCAAGATAGATCATGTGGGAGAGGTAGAAGCTTTGTCTTTGGAGGCTAGAAAAACTGGGGATGAATACCCACTTCACCAGTAACCATCAGATCTGGGTAAGTTATTTAAGCTACTCGGGCTCCTGAGTCCTGATACTGGTGTTATTGAATAACTTCATAGGGATGGTGTGTAGAGCAAAGTGCTATATTATAGTGGGAGAGTATTTTCTATACCTTAGCCTAACATGACATAGTCGTTATTGGATAGCTACCCCAAGCCATTCTTAGGTTTCATTTTAAATTAATTAATTAAATTCATTCATTAGCTAATTAATTAATCAATTATATTGTATAGCACTGGATACTTGTTGTAAGTCAGTTATGATAACCACACTCTTCAATGAATGGTTGAGAAATGATGCCTAACTCAACCTCGGCCAACAGGACAGAAAGGATAGCTTCTGGGGCTGAGTTGAGGAAAGAGTTCTTTACCTTTAAAAAATAATCCAAGGCTTGCCCTGTTTCTAGATATTCGGGATGGTCTGTGCAACCTTTTTGCAGCTGTATTGAGTGCTGATAATATTCAGAGACTCAGAAAAAGGTCTCGGTTCTTATATTCTTGAAATAAGTACGCTAAACTAGGCACTTCTTCTAATGCTGGTATATGACCTAAGAACATATGGATTGTGTAGGATTCTCTGAGAGCCATCTTTTGTCACTTGTACCTGAATAGATCTCAGTAGGCACACCTACATTAGTAAATACTAACCTCGACTCAAGATTTCAATACTTAGGAATGCTTCCTCCCGCTAAAAATGATACTGTTAGGTGTGACTCTGTCTAAAGGTTAAAGACATCATGGGAAAGCAGAAAAGAAGCAACCACCTCATTGTTTGATGAGGAGCAGGAGTCCACCAACACAAGAGGAGGTTGAGAGAATCGTCTTTGAAGACAGCCTGAGTCTGGGAGCAGAAGACTCAGCTAATTTTGCAAAAAAAAAGAAGGTGTTCCATTCATAGGTTGGTATACATCTGAAAAATGGTATTTCTGGGCATTAGCCTAACATTTTTTTCTAAAAAAAATTCAATGTAATAAATAATAAAATCTTTCAATAAGTTATGTATAGAAGAAACACACACGACCACAATTAAAGCCATATATGACAGAGTCACAGTCATAGGCAATTGGATGGGAAAAGGTTACCCTTACAATTCTCAACAGGTAGAAGGCTCCCAGGAAAATCACAAACATTCAGTACAAGTTAAGAATACTTGCAGAGATTATTTTGGTGGTCATGTTCGGAGACTGAAATGGGGAGGGTTAAGTTGGCAGGAGAACAACTGCAAGACTAATCACAATTTAATAAACTTTAACTTTTTGCTATGGCAGTATCTAAAATATCAGACCAATTTGATTGGTAAAGTAGTGTAGCAGGAGACAAGGGAACGGGGACATGAAGGATGTATAAAAGCTTCTAAGGACCCAGAATCTCTTTCATCTAGATGGGTAGCTGCATCTGATTTGAAAGTTCAAATACATTTGCTCATTTCATTTCAAGGACATAGAGAGAGATGTGAAATTCAAAACTGGTTTTGTCTGAACTACATTTGGGCTCAGACACTGCCTAGAAGATGGCCTTCCATCTTTGAGGGAGGGTTTTGTGGCTTTCTCTTAACTGAGTAACAAAGGATGGTTTAAGAGCATCTAAAATTCCCAAGACCTAAAATTGGAGACCAGATCACGTGGATGAATGTTATCTGAGAGTCCCTTTAAGATACTTTTCTAAGATGAAAGATTGTGGTATAAGATATTTTAAAAGTAGAAGTTTGAAAGAAGTATGACTAATACTCAATTCACTTGACACCACGTGGTAATTCTTAAAGGCATGAGACAAAGACTATTATTAGATTTGCCAGGCTGTATCAACAGGGTCTATGGTGAACCTGCATCATTCGGTTAAATTCCAATGTAAATGAGCCTCTTTAAAATAACCTGTGAAACTTGGTTAGAGAACTTGAAGTCATTGGCTGGCATGTCAAGAATTCCAGTTCTGGGTAGACATATATCCCCATCCTGATTCCAAGGGTGTCTTTCATCTTACCTTCCCACTTTCTTCACCACATACTGTTAATCTTCCAATAGTATAGGGCATATTGTTTGCTATATGTCTAGAGAACTCCATTCTCTAAGTCTATAGAGATGCTTTATGGAAGACATGCATCTTACAGAATTCTCTGGTGATAATTTGGACAGTGCATAGTGGTTTCTGCAATTGCTAATAGAATCTGCTAGAAGGTTGGGGAGGGGGAGTAGGTGAGGTAAAATATATGAAGTGTAAGTCTAGGATAGGGGTATAGAAATGATGAATTAGGTTTAATTCTTAAAAGATTATCTGTAACCATGCAACTTGATGCACAACTTGAGTGATAAGACATTCTGGGGAGAATAATAGGAAACATTTAAATACCATATAGTTAAGATGGGGGGAGCATATGCATAGACAAACATAAATTTACCATGCCACCATGATGTTTAAAAAATGGCAGTAAGTTAAATTCTGGTATAGACAATGTAATCATTCATAGGTCTAAGTGCATTATTTTCATTTCTTCTGTATTTTAAAATAAGTTTGGAGAGAGAAGACTTTTGTAAATGTGTTTACTCTTTACATAGGAACAGAAAGAAAAATTTCAAGGAGTTGGCCATGATTAAAAGACTTGCCTCTGAAGACCTTTTAAAGGCATTATGAGTAGGAATTGGGAAGAACTGTTATAACTCATTGTTCACGAGTTAAATGGAGAAATACAATATAAGTCCAAAGATTGAAGCCTCCATGTAAATATGAGCAGGGTAGCATATAAGCTTCAGAAATGAAGTGAACAAATGGAGGAATGGAATTGATTCCATTGAGTATATAGTTGGGGAAGAATAAGACAGAAGGTTTCATCTGTTCTATAAAAACCAAGGTTGCAAAATACATGTATAATATTTTAGTTATTTGACTATATAAAAATATATTTGAGAGTGTCTCCCTGTTCCTGTTTCTCCTCAGTGGGAAGCCTAAAAAGAAGCCAGAGCCAGATAACAATACTGCTCTTGTTCCTCCTTTGGCTTGGGAATGAGACTCTTTTAATGAATGAATCTGTGACTTGGTGTCCCTAAGGCAAACAAACAAGGTTATTTGGCCTCTCTTGTCTGGACTGACTTGTTCTGATTGTCCACAGGACAGAATGTGCAGGATGTGCAGTTCTGGAGAGTGGAATTCCTTCTCAACTAGTTCAGGAGTATCAATTTTCCCAACTTGAATTCCCAGTGAACTTTTTTTTTTTTTTTGATAAATTCATGAATTGTAAGAGATATGGGAGCCAATCAAAAATGGTTCTGAGGCCCCTGATGTGAGTCCCTTAATATGTCAACAACTTCTGAATGGGTAAAAGAAAAGAAGAAAATCCTGTTAGGCTCCTTCAATTTTAATCAGAAATTTCTGCCATGGGAGATGTCAAAACAAACAGATAACCCTTATTCTTACCCTGCTAGAAACTTAATATTTTCTGTTTTGTAATTCTTTTATTAAAAAGAACTTCTATCAAACACTTGCTGCAGCTTTCAACAATTATATTTTCAATCATTCCAGATAATATGTTATCTGAAGAAAAGCTAAGGTAAAAAAAAAAATCACAATATGTTCTAACCTGGAAAATGGCAGAATGGATTAGTTCCAGCAAGATGTGCTTTGTTGTGTTTTGTCGGTGGTGGGTCACATCTTGGAATTAAAACATCCCACAGTAATGGCTCCCTGTGTGTACTCTCCTAACACTTAAAAGGACACAAAGAACCTTACCTTCAAGGAAGACACCTTTCCTTCTAACACTAAGAAACCAATCTCTGTCTTCAATTGCTTGGATATTCTGAATTTCTGTTGGTGCCAACCCCCTCTCTGGGATTACTAGTTTGTATGGAAACACAGTCTGTGCTGTAACAGCCCACATCCTGGAGACTTTCAAAAGAACTCCAAAAACTTGGTGGTGGGGGGATAATATCTGGAAACATTTAGTTACCAGGTTCTTCAAACTCAAGTAGCTTACACCATACACACCCTTTCTCAAGTCAAATACTCTTGCTCGCCTTCTTTATCAGTTCACACCAAAGTTTCTGTCTACCTTTAAGAGAAAGGACATAGATACCTCTGTATCTTTCATGTATCTATCTGAGAGCCCTATCAAGGCCATTTATTGTCTCTACCTGCACTCCTGCCTATCCTTTGGGTGTTTACTGTTCGCCCTGATCAAACCCACGCATTCTACTCATGTTTAGTTTGATTAGCAGTTCAATAAGACAACGTGGAAGAGAAGTTAGAAGCGAAAGCTATTGGCACAAATGAAGCTTTGGACTCCCTGTGGGTTTTGAGCATCTCTTCCGTTCCTGACCCCTTAAGCTGCATCGATCATTCAGGTCTTGATGATACAAATAGCCACAATGACTGAAAACAACTTATAGGAGCAGATTGTCTCAGTTCTGATTTCTGCTGGTGCTCTGTTCTTTGGCCCCACAGGTTGGCAGCCTTCTCAGCAGCTGCTGTCCCTGTCAATGGGTAAAGGCATGAGGCAGTGATCACAGACACCTGGCTATGGCTTACAGCAGAGTCACACAGCTGTACACATGAAAGAGCAAGAGCTGGAGAGATTCCAGTTTGGGCCCGAATCACTAATCATTTCACTTCATGAATAAAAGCAAAGGCTTTATAAGCTTACGTTATTTACAGTGCTCCGGTTTCCCAAACATCCACCCGACGTTGAGGACCACCATAACACAGGGAACAGGTCAGTGAACTATGTACAGAATTTACAAGGAAGTTTACACAGTAGTCTACATTCCATTAACAAATGGACCTTTGTGTTTTCTTTCAGATACGTGGGTGTTTTTCTCTTCTATTCATCCCAGAAACTGCTGATTGAACTATCTTGAGCAAGTGGTTGCATGCTCCTTTCACCCCTTCCTAGAATAAATGATGATACTTTAAGAAACAAACGGTGGAACATCACCCCTTTGACAAGATACTGTCCACAATTTTGGACATAAGAAATCTCAGAGACATCTTTTTTTTTCTTCTAGAAGATTATACTGTTTCCTTTTCGTTTAACTTGGCAGATTGTAATCAAACCCCCTCTAAATGAATATTCATAAAATAGTCATTGGTTTTAGGAAGATGGAATTTTTGTAAATTTTCTATGGCTTTCTTAAAGGAAAGTCCATTCTCTTAAGGACCCTAAAGCAATTATTCCTTTCCTCTGCACCATCTTTTTCTCATTTTTAAGATCTATCATTGACTGTAGTGTACAACAAAGTATATAGATACACTTTATGTGCGTATACACAAACACAGATTATACATTCAGCAGCCTTTCCAGCCAGCTGCTGTTGCTATTTGGCAACAGATGAGACTGAGATACTAATCCTGAATCGTTCAAGCAGAAATAAGCCTTTACCTGGGTCTTTGCCTCACAGAATTGCCAAGTATAAGGAACACCCAATGTTTTATGAGCAGTCACAGTTGTCAAGTAAAAGGTACGAATGTCTACTGTGCCCACAGCCGGGTAAGTCTTCAACATGATCTGTCCCACAGTTGAACTGTGAAACATAGGGTTCTCTGTATGTAAATGAGGCATAAGAGAGAAAGTCTGCAGCCTTCAGTCTCTTCTGTTCCTTGATGCAGGAGATGATGGCTATTTTCATAGCGAAAGGAAATCAACTCAATGATAGTTAAATAACAACCTTTGTGTAATGTAATCTGCATCTTTCAAGAATGGGGGCCATGTGAGGGCATTTATGAATGTTTCATGACTTTTATATTTTATTTACATCATTTTGGGAAGGAAGAGGGAGAAAACTAGAGAAGGAAGGTGCTTCCCCGTCAGTGTTTGGCTTGGGAAGGGAGCAGAGAGGGATGGATTAGTCTGGGAAGTGTTCAGAAGGTAGGACAAAGATCAAGACCTACAAGCAAGACACCTTTTCTTGATGCAATAGAAGCTTCAGGCTTCTATTGCCTCTGAGATCAAAGCCATGTCAGATTTGCATAATGGTGGCTGTGATACACATACGGTTTCCTGCCCAGTGGGCAATTCAAGCCTAGTCATTTTACATTTTAAAAGGTTAAAATGTAGGAGGAAAATGGTGTTTCCCCCTTTTTTTAATGCAAAAGATTCTTTATATCTAAAACTATAACAAAATCACTTTAGATTTTAAAACAGAAGATATAGTACTGAAAATATAAACTATCACAATCTTTTGTGAGAAGATTTAAATAGACAGACACGTTCTCTCTGATTTAGTTTGTCTTTCTTGAAAGCCATTTGAAGAGCTTTGACCTCAGAATGACTAATTTCTGTTCAGCATCAGGAACCTAATATCCATTCCTATGTTTAAAATCAATGACTGCTGAGTGGCTCTTGGGTATTGGGAACCTCCCACTACTGATAGGACCACATTCTACTGTGTCCAGGGATTGTCCATGGCAAAGCATCTCAGCTTGCTGGAAGCTGAGTAGAGCTTTTTAGAAAGACAACCCTGTGACCCCAGGCTGAGGATAGCTCAACTAGGGAAGTGTGTTCACACACTTGAAAACCTAACTGAAAATTTGTCTTCAAAATCCTACCACTCCTCATGAAATAGCTGCTATCAGTTTTTTGTTTTGTTTAAGGTACAGTGGGATCTTGATGTTTTTACTATTGTCTGTTATTATATCCAGCCACACTCACTTATTTAAGCGTTCTTTCCCTCTTGCTTTGTAAATGAATATTTTATATTCTCCTCTTGGGCTCCTTGATATAAATTCCAGCCTTCCCTTTCCAATTGTGACTATAATTGTTAGCAGCTCATACTACTCTGCACATCGATTCTCTTCTTTGAGGAGAGCCAGAGCATCAAATGAGGCGGTCATCCCGTCATCCTGATTAGCCCCGCAGTTCCATTCCTGGATCATGCCTGGATCGTGCCAAAATGGCCATCATCCATGGCTTCTCAATTTGTGCTCTCACTCAACCTTGCAAATAAACATTTATAATTTTACGACTCAGACCAGAAGAAAATGAGATTTTTAATGCTATAAAACGGGAAGAACTCAACAATAGCTCGTTGAGCATGTTTAGAATTGCGTTGCTTTACTGAAAGTCATGAGAACCACGACCCAGAATAATCCATGAGAGAGATGAGGCAGTGCAGTAATGACAGTGATGAATGAGTGGAGACACTTCCGGTCCACGCCTCAGGGGTGTGGTTAAAGGCTCAGTGTTTTGCCATTTCCACTTTCTTTTCTTTCTGTGTTTTTACTCCTTTAAAGCTTTTCTTAACCTGGAAATCTGGCTTTGGAGGAAGACATTGATGTGGAGGATTAGCATTTCCCGGGTCATTCATTTTTGTAGCTTGAAATGTATAAGTTCAGAGAGCAGAAACAAAAAATGCTGGCAGAGTCTTGTGCAATGAGCTTGCCTCCATTAGACACTGCTCTCTGGAAGGCTAAGAACTACATACAATTTGACTTAAGATTTGGCAGTGCAGATAACTGCCCAGGCATCTTACATAACATGTAAGTCTTGCCTTCTTCAGGGAAATAGCAATTTTTTTTTCTCAAGGGAAAAAATGGTCTCCACCTCCTTCAAAGCCCTCATGAGTTGTACCCCCCATATCCTTTCCTTCTCTCTGGAGCAGGAACTGTGAAAAATGATCATATGTTTTCATGTCATCAAGAGACTCCAAGGCTCACGAAGGACAGCCGGGGCTGCTCTCCATAACGGACAGGAAGAAAACTATTTGTTCTCCCTCAAAACTCTTGAGAAGTAAAGAAAAATGGTCTCAGTGACTACCAGTTAGATTAGACTGGATTCTAATGTCGACTTTGAACATTTAGGCAGGCCGAGAGAGGACCATTTTTAGGAATATCCATGGTCACTGTCAGATGGACACAATAGGGTGAGTTTGGGGAAACTGTGAGCAGCACGTGTTAATGTCACTCTTCCACGGAGCTCCGAAGCCTTTCTAGAAGGGGCTCAGGAGAACATCAGAGTGGATGGGAACCGTCAGTGTTATATACCCTCTTCCTGGAAATCTGCAACTTGTCAATGGCTTTATTCTTCTGAGATGCTCAAGGTTTTTTTTTCTTATTCTTTTTATTTCTATTTAATTTTTTTTGGCATCATGAGATGGTTACCGTTTACCCAGAACACAGTGCAGGTGGACAGCAAGGTCCACTGTACATTTTCATTTTAAAACAATCCAGTAAGATCCAGGGCAACTAAGAAAGACTGCCAACAATATCTACACCCTCCTACCTCTCTCTTTGTGTTTGTAAACAAAGCAGTTGATGGAACTCTTACAGAGCTGGTACCTTGGCCCACAGTAGACAGGAAAAAATACCTTTTGTTGTTGTTGTTGAAGTAAACATGGTGTGATAATAAAAACTGACACACAGGATCGAAAACCAACTGGAATGCTGAATCTCTTACCTCAAAAAACCACAGCAGTTACCGCTGTTGGGAATCTGTGGGGTTCAAAAACAAGTGAGGAGGAAGGTAGTCTAAACTGAACCATAAGACTGACCTTAGTGTACATAGTAAAGCCAATAAACGACATTAAAAAGTGAAAAGGTGATGGGAAAGAACATTCGGGACCACTTGTCTATGGAGTTCACGTCAGTCAAGTCAGGGATCTTCACTTTGAGCTGCGAGGCGCGTCTGCGGATCCGCCCCTTGCCGGGCACCCCATGCCTGTCCAGCCCACGCCCAAAGCCCTCGCGGCTGCTCAGTGGCTTGCGGTACTGGATGCTGGCGCTGTCGTATGAGTACATGGTGGCCTTGGGGTCACTTACACCCGTGAGCACCTCGGAGCCACTGGTCTCGTTCCTGATTTCCAGGGTGCCGAGGAGAATATTGCCGTGAGCATCAACCTGAGGGCAGAGAGGATACGTTCAGATGCTCACCAAGATCATTTACTGTTCTGTTGTCGCCACAGGAGGACACATTGGTCCTTTCCATTTCCTGTACACTGATCCTTTTCAGTAGGAAACTGGCTCCATGTGCCTACTGACAATGAAGAGTATCTGTAGTTCGTCTGTCTATACCGATCGATCAACCATCTATCAGTCAGTCATCAGATCTACTCATCTATCTTCTGTTACATATCTATCACTCATTCTCCATCTCTGTCATGTATTTATATCAATCAGCTATTTCTATCAATGACCTGTCTTCTTCCAGCAATGATCTATTTACCTTCTACGTATTTGCCTATCAACTGTCAGCCTATATTTACTAGTCATCTATTTCTTATCTGTTTGTCTACCTTCAGTCATCTGTTTATATCAATCATTAATTTCTATCCATTATCTACCTGCCATCTATGTGCCTATCACTGATCTGTCTATCGATGATCTATTTTTATTTTCTATTTACTTATCACCTGTCAACTTACCTCTATTAATTACTTACTGTACAGTCATCGGGAGGGCTTTTCTATTGCCCCTTTTATCTCCTGCAAAATGACATGGAGACCTTGTTTTTAATTCCAAGCTTTAAGGACTATCGTTGGGCAGATACTCATCCACTCTAACACTCTACAGATGCTTACGTCCCAGCCACCGCCCCGTCACTTGTCATCTTAGTCTTGCCCTGGCTGCTCCTGCTCAGGCCCAGTCTCTCGTGGTGGCTAACTCCTTCCCACCTATCTCTCTTTGTGTGCAGAAGTCCTGTCTTCTCCTCTCTTACCCAGCTATGGGTTGATCAGTTCTTTATTAACTGATCAGAAGTGATGGAAAACTATCCCCCAATGACTTATCACCCACTAAGTTATCTATCATTTATCCATGTTCTTATTCTATATCTATTACTTTTTTATTTCTCTATCTTTACCCGTCTATCTATTATCTATTTACTTCCATCTAATTACCTATGCACCACCCATTCATCTTTATGATCTATGATCTATGCATCACCACCATCATCATAATCACTATCATAATCACTATCATCATCATCATCTATTATTTATCTTCTATCATTCACTACCCATCTTGCTCTAATTTGGTTTCTGTTGCTGTTTGCGCTGGCTAGTTTTAAGTCAACTTCAAACACTAAAATAGAGTCCTCTGAAAGGAGGAAACTTCAATCCAGAAAATGCCTCCATAAGATCCAGCCGTAAGGAGTTTTTAAATTAGTGACTGATGGGGGAGGACTCAGTCTATTGTGGGTGGTACCACTTCAGAGCCAGTGGTCCTGGGTTCTATAAAACAGAAGGCTGAGTAAGCCACAGGGAGCAAGCCAGTAAGCAGCACTCCTCCATGGCCTCTTCATCAGCTCCTGCCTCCAGGTTCCTGTCCTGCTTGAGATCCTATCCTGACTTCTCTTGGTGATGAACAGCAATGTGGCGGTGTAAACTGAATAAAACTTTTCCTCCCCAACTTGCGTTTTGGTCATGGTATTTTATTGCAGCAATAGAAACCATAATTAAGGCATTGTTAAACAATACTTTGACCAAAAACTACTTGGGAAGGGAAGGGGTTGTTTAGTTTACACTTTGAGGTTATAATCCATCACTGAGGGAAGTCAGGTCAGGAACTCAAGGAGAAACTTGATGAAACAATGGAGGAACTGCTTGCTGGCGTCCTTTCTGGCTTAATCAGAGAGGTTTCTTATACAGCTGAGGCCCACATGCCTAGGCATGGTGTTATCCACAGTGGACCAGGCCATTTGACAAGAACTATCAAGACAATCAAGACAATCCCTACACAGGCACGAATCCAGGCCAGTCTGAATTGGGCAATTCTTCTGTTGTTTCTTTTTCTAGGTGACTCTAGGTTGTGCCAAATTGGCAATAAAACTTAACCAGCACATATTTTTTTGTGCTTGTTTGCTTTCTATTGCTGTGATAAAACACCATGACCCAAGACAACTTGGAAGAAGAAAGGACTTATTTAATCTTGCAACTCCCAAGTTACAACCTGCCACGGAGGGAAATCAGAGCAGGAACAGGGCAGGACTGGAGCCAGGAACTGAAGGAGGAACATGCTTACTGGCTTGCTCCCTATGGTTCTCTCTGTTTGCTTTTTTATACAACCCAGGACTTCCTTCCAGGGGCAGCACCACCCACAATGGGTTAAGCCCTCCCACATCAATCATTAAGCAAAAATATGCCCCCTACAAACTTGCCCACAGACCAACCTGATGGTGCATTTTCTCAGTTGAGCTTTGCTCTTTGCAGATGCCTTCAGTTAGAGTTAAGCTGATGGAAAACTAACCAGCGCAATTGACCCCCTTGTCAACTTGAGGGACAAATGACTGTTAAACCATTGACCTTTCCTTTCCTGTATATTCCCAAGATCTCTTGTTAATATCATAATATGAAACATAACTCCAGGCCGGGCGGTGGTGGCGCACGCCTTTAATCCCAGCACTTGGGGGACAGAGGCAGGCGGATTTCTGAGTTCGAGCCCAGCCTGGTCTACAGAGTGAGTTCCAGGACAGCCAGGGCTACACAGAGAAACCTTGTCTCAAAAAAACCAAAAAAAGAAGAAAACAAAAAGAAGAAGATAAGCCGGGCGGTGGTGGTGCACGCCTTTAATCCCAGCACTTGGGAGGCAGAGACAGGCAGATTTCTGAGTTTGAGGCCAGCCTGGTCTACAGAGTGAGTTCCAGGACAGCCAGGGCTACACAGAGAAACCCTGTCTTGAAAAAACAAAAACAAACAAACAAAAAAAGAAACATATCTCCAGCTCCAGGAGATCCGTCCAATGCCCTATTCTGGTCTTTGAGGGTACATGCATGTCTCACATGGACACACACACACACACACACACACACACACACACACAGACACCCAGGCTACATACACATAGGTTAAAATATTTCCCTTTGAGTTTGTAGTTCAAGATAAAAGAAATAAATCATTAGTAAACACGTGTGAAGTTAGGATGTCAAAACAGCTGATGAGGGAAGGAAGGGAGATTAAAGGCCGATTTCAAGAGAGAGTGAGGAAGTCAAAGATGTTGGATTATAGCAGGAATACCTTCTAAACTGGAAAGTCCACACATGGAGGTCTGGGAAGACGACATCTCACAGGAGGGTATGCTAATGTTTCTCTTTGCCTTCGTGGGATGCAGCTCTGGCCTAAAGGGAGGTGTGTGTGTGTGTGTGTGTGTGTGCGCGCACGCGCATGTGCGTTTGTGTGTTCATACCATATAATGTGAGTTGGACTTTGAAAAAGTCATGCCTAAGAAAGTTTGTTGCTGAAGTTGTGGAGCTGAAGTGATAGGGATGTGTATTTTGGAAGATGAAGAATAGAACACATTCTACATCTGAAATACTCAAGAAAAACATACAACAGAGTATTAAGGCACATATCTCATTGAGGTGCATTGCTGATGTCGGAAATCATGATGTTATGTTCTCTATTAAATGCTAAGGTAATGGTTTCATCAGGGGGAGAACTTATTGCTAGTTACAGGAAGCTTCACAAAAGCACGCAGCTGGGGTAGAGTTTGGAAGGATGTAAACATGGCAGAGCAAGGGATGGGGGTTGGAAGCTGTGTTCTCATCCTAACTATTTTATTAACAATGACCTTGGCTTAGTCAAGATCTTAGCGTTCTCATGCATAAATGTGTGCCTTTCCCTAGTTAATCTTATATTTTTCTTAAGTTGGTGCATATACACAGACATATAAAGACTTTGTGAGATTTATCACTTTGTTTAATAAATAATAAATGATTATTAGTAAGTAGAGAAGTCTCTGAGGTTGTTAGAAACTATAGTTTCAAGTGGTGTTTTGACACGTAAAGAATGAACCTAGCTCGACAACTTTCTATGAATGTTGAACTCATTGTTTAATTGTTAAATCGGCAGTATAGTGTTCTTTTTGAGGAACATTTAAGAAGATCCACATAAGAATCCTTTTAGACTTCCAGTAACTTTCCTTACTAAAATAGGGTTATTGTAAAAGCTGATGTTACAGACTTTGCCTGTATATGAGTGTGTGTGTGTGTGTGTGTATGCAAGTATATATGCCTAAGAATCCTTTTATACTTCCAGTAACTTTCCTTACTAGAATAGGGTTATTGTAAAAGCTGATGTTACAGACTTTGCCTGTATATGAGTGTATGTGTGTGTGTGTGTGTGCGCATGTGCAAGCATATATGCCTATAGGTGTATATATGAGGTGTATATGTGTGTTTGTGTATGCCTATGTGTATTCATATGCGTATGTGTACATGTGTGTTTTGTGTATGCCTCTGTGTGTGTGTATGCCCCTGTGTGTACGCATATGTGTGCATGTGTGTGCATATGTGTGTGCACACTTATGTGTGTGTGTGTGCTAGATGGCTTATTCATGTAGTACTGATACAGCTTCTCCCAAAATAAGAGCCACATGGAAAATGGCTACTGGTTTTTCACATCTTCAGACATACGAAGGAGGCATGCTATGCCTTGCCTCATCTGTACAGCCAGGCTAACGAGGGCTTGACACCTAATTGAAGCAGGACTCAGATAATAAAGATTTTAGTAGATGCTGGTGAGGGTGTGGAGAAAGAGGAACACTCCTCCATTGTTGGTAGGACTGCAAGATGGTGCAACCACTTTGGAAATCAGTCTGGTGGTTCCTCAGAAAATTGGACATAGCATTACCTGAGGATCCAGCTATACCACTCCTAGGCATATACCCAGAAGATGCTCGAACATATAACAAGGACATATGCTCAACTATGTTCATAGCAGCCTTATTTATAATAGCCAGGAGCTGGAAAGAACCCAGATGTCCTTCAACTGAGGAATGGATTAAAAAAATGTGGTATATTTACACAATGGAGTATTACTCAGCTATTAAAAACAATGAATTCGAGAGTTTCCTAGGTAAATGGATGGAACTAGAAATTATCATCCTGAGTGAAGTAAGCCAATCACAAAAGAACACACATGGTATTCACTCACTGATTATCGGATATTAGCCCGGAACCTTGAAATGCCCAAGATGCAACTCACAGGCCACATGAAGCTCATAAAAAAGGAAGACCAAGTGAGGGTGATTCAGTTTTTCTTAGAAGGAGCAACAAAATACTCAAGGGAGCAAATATGGAGACAAAGTGAGGGACAGAAACTGAAGGAGGGGCCATTTGAAGACCTTTCCACCTGAGTATCCATCCCATGTGCAGTCACCAAAGGTAGATGCTGATGTGGAAGTCAGGAAGTGCATGCTGATAAGGGCCTGATATGGATGTCTCCTCAGAGGCCTTCAAGAGTCTGACATATTCAGAGGCAGATGCTCACAACTAGCCATTGAACTGATCATGAGGTTCTCAATGGAGGAGTTAGAGTAAGGACTGAAGGAGCTGAAAGGGTTTGTGGCCTCATGAGGAGAGCAACAATACCAACCAACCACAGCTCCCAGAGTCCTAACCACCAGCCTGGGAGCACTTATGGAGGGATCCAGGGCTTCAGCTGAATATGTAAGAGTGGAGGGCCCTGCCGGGCACAGGTGGAAGATGAGATTCTTGACCTCATGAAGGCTGGACGCCCCAGGGGGTGGGACTTTTGAGGGTGGGGAAGTGGGAGTGGGGGAGTAGGTGGGGGTCACATCCACAGAGAAGAAGGAGGAGGGGTAAGGGGATGGGGGGTTCCCGGGTGGGTGGGGGATGGGGTAAGGGGACAACATATGAAATGTAAATAAAATATCCAATAAAAAAAAGATTTTAAACCTCGAGGCAGATGGAATTAAAGCAAAAGAGAATGTACATGTGACGGGCCTTTATGGAGGTGTGGACTGTTAGATGTTCTACAGCACTGCCGGTGGCGACACACCTGCTCTGTAGGATGACCATACCCTACTGTTCACGTCCCCCAAAGGAAGGCTATTTCTTCTTGCATTAATTTCAAGGCACAAGTGAGTCAGGATCACACTCAGCCTCCCATCTCCCCTCAGTGATCAGCACTGACCGTGCAGCAGGCATATGTACAATGAGTGGGCCGACATGGGGCTCTGCATCATCTGGAGTTTTCCCTCCTTTTGACTTGTGTGTGGCGAGGGTGCAATGTGGAACCACAGTGTGAAAGATCTGAACCCTGATGTACTTGTGGGTAAGGACTGCGGTTGCTCATGGATCCCAGAGACTTCAAAATGGCTCTGATCACGTGGGGAATAGCTGATCAAAGTACTTGTATTTCTGAAAAAAATTCCATTACTGATCTTTGCTTTACGTTACAGCATCATTGAATCTAAATCTACAGAGAATGAACATTGTGTGTGGGGCTTCCGGAGGACACACAAGGAATTTCTTTTTCTTCCACTTCGGGTGGATTATCTAAAAGCAGAGTTTACATGGTGAATAAAGAAGGCTGTCACTTCACTCTTTACTGGATGGGTTTTTTCTGTGCTGCAGGAAGGAATTTTATGATGAACACGGATAAACATTTAAAGTGCTCAGTCGTTCACCTCCCCTCATCTATTCAGCAAATGTTTCTAGAGTGGCTGCTGGGCTCCAGGCACTGTCAGATGTGGTTATAGGACAGTATGTCCTTACTTTAGAAATGGAAAGACCTCAATGAATAAATCCCTTAAAATTATACTCTTCTACACAAACACAAAGCTCTCTCTCCTTGAACTGACTGTAAATCTTTTTACTGGACAGTTGGTGTGACCTCTGTTAAATACCGGCACTCAGTGCTCTTTTCAAAAGCCCCTTTTATGTTTACCTCCTTGTGACTCTGAGCCTTTCCGTCATCTTCCTCCCTGATGCCCATGTTAGTTGGCCTGGGTAGCAGCTGGCTACAAACAAATGGAAACCCTCACATATGAAGGAGAGTCTTAGGAAAAATGGGTATCTGGCTTCTGGTTGTTGATATCTCTCCATCCTTCCTTTAGTACAGGGCTTGTAAACACCTTGGTTGTAAATTCTAAACTTGGGAACAAAGTGGACAAGGTTCTTAAACTAGTGGGGCTTACATTCTTATGTTTTCAAGGAGGATAAAAAGCAATACCTTCTTCTCCCAGCAGCAATCGCTTTAAACTCAATTTAAAAAACAAAACTATCACTTATCATTTATATCTATCTATCTGTCTATCTATCTATCTATCTATCTATCTATCTATCTATCATCTAGCTATCTATCATCTATCTATCATCTATCTATCTATCTATCTATCTATCTATCTATCTATCTATCTATCATTTATCTATCTATCTATCTATCTATCTATCATCTATCTATCTATCTATCTATCATCTATCTATCTATCTATCTATCATCTATCTATCTATCATCTATCTATCATCTATCTGTCATCTATCTATCTATCTATCTATCTATCTATCTATCTATCTATCTATCATCTATCTATATATCTGACTGATAGACTTGAGAGCAAACACAGGATTACTAGAGAAGAAAGTATGCTTCAGAACTGAGTTCATGATTCCAGAATGTTCGACAGATTAGCTTAGTTTCCAGCCTGGAACCTGCTCTCCAGAATTCAGACTTGAAAGTTCCCCAGCTGCACAAGATAATTCCTTAAAATAAACTTCATTATAAGTTGTTGGTTATGTTATTCTGCAAAATCCTGACTGATGAAAATGGGTATGCACAGAATTCCGGAGGGAGGAGCTAAAACGACAGAGATCCAGGAACCAGCAAGATGACAGACAGCCACGTCTCCCTCAAGAGAAACACAAAACAAATGTACCAACTTACTTCCATCTTGCCTCAGCCTCCATGTTATTCTGTCTCTCTGCCTTCATCAACCCCCTCATCCCTTTGTAAAAAAATATGTTACTCCTTGCTGAATTTAACCACTCTGGGTATTTTCAATGGACAAACATAGAACTCATTTCAGTGTAATTGAAATAAAATTCAATCTTGTTGGCAGTGACAGTTTTAAAGCCTTCTCGAGGTATACGCTCAGGCTCAGTTTATGTTACGAGCCATATTCCATTTCCTTCTTGCTGGGTGATTCAAAAAGATTCATATATACTAAATGATTCTGAACTACCGAGCAGGAAATAAATGAGGTAATGCTGGCTATAGAATTAGCCTACTCAGTGTTTTTTGGAAGCCCACAGTCTATGTGATGAAGCTGTCTTGTGTGAATAGTGGTCTCTGTACACTGCCACACATAGCCTGGAGGACCACAGCCTCTGTGCACTTCCCCCTTTCCTAGCAAGGACCAAGTTTTCAGGCTCTACCCATATCACCTGAACTCACTGTGTCTGTCACATCTAGTCCCTTGGCATGGACTTTCTTTTCTGGGGTCTGGGTTTGGGGTTGTTGGTAGCTTTGCTCATGATTTTTACATTTCCTTGCATGTTCTGGTAACTACTAGCAGAAACGAAGACTTTACTATCACTTTGAGAAAGGACAGATGATTAGGCAGAAACCTACATGCATGCAAACAAATATACACATTCTAAATATACTTTGAAATATATAATTGTATTAAATATGTTAGTATATGAATAAATATATAATATATTAAATATAATAATAAATAGAAACAATGATGAAGATAAAGTGAGGTTATTGACAATTTTCTAGAACATTGCTCAGGGAGAAAATATCATTTTGAGTTTTTTCCACATCTCTCTCCTCCTCTGTATTAACAAGTGCAAATGGCTCTACTTAAACTGTCTAGATTCTGACCATCTCCCTCCACGATGGCCTATAGCTCCACAATTGATTACTCTTCCTTTTCTCTAGGAATATGACTCTTCAGTTCTTTTTCTGTGCACAACAGCTAGAGTGATTCTATAAGATGCCAAACAGACACTTTCTTCTCTGTTGGAGCCTTCTTTAGCCATTTCCCAAGACCTAGAATAAAATCTAAAATGTTTATTCCAGTCCCAAAATACCACATATGCAATCAACATTCTCATGGCTCTTTCCCTTGAGAGTTCTGCTCAAAGCACTTCGTCTGTGTGTGTACATGAGAAAGAGAGGGAGAATCTTGCTGGATAGCCCAATTGACCTCAAAATTGGGATTCTTCTAACTCAGCAACCCACTACCACTGAGCTGGAGAGTTGTCTGTGAACCATTGTGCTTGGCTCCGTTTTTTCTCCACTCCCTTTTTTGAATCCCCAGGGATTTTACCTGCCATCATATTCTCCTGGAGTATTCTTCAGATGCTCACCATTCTAGGTTCTTGTCACTTTCTGTGTAGTGGCTATCACTAGCTGGCGTTCTATCAGATAGTTCACATAGTTCTATACACATTTTATTTTTGTTAAAAGAGATGTATGTATTTTTATTTTATGTGTATGAGTGATTTGCCTATGTGTCTGTCTGTGGTTTATGGGCCTCATGTCCAAGGAAGTCAGAAAAGGGCATCATATCCTTGGAAACTGGAGTTACAGAGAATTGTGGGTCATCACATGGGTACTGGAAAACAAACAAGGATCGTCAGCAAGGGCAGTAAGTACTGTTAACTGCTGAGCATCTCCATCCTTTCTATGCACATTTTCCAATGATCTCAAAAGGATATTAACTCAGGCAGATGCCAATTGCAAGATGTTATCGCTGTACATCTTTCTGGTCCTTCCAGAACTGAAGTGTGGGTGCTTTGGTCCTTCTTAAAAGGAGGAACAAAACACTCACAGGAGTAAATACAGAGACAAAGTGTGGAGCAGAGACTGAAGGAAAGGCCATCCAGAGACTGCCTGGGGATCCATTCCATATGCAGTCACCAAATGTAGGCACTATTGTGGATGCCAAGAAGTGCATGCTGACAGGAGCCTGATATAGCTGTCTCCTGAGCGGCTCTGCCAGAGCCTGACAAATACAGAGGTGGATGCTTGCAGCCAACCGTTGGACTGAGCACAGCGTTCCTAATGAAGGAGTTAGAGAAAGGACTGAAAGAGCTGAAGGGGTTTGCAACCCTATAGGAAGAACAACAATATCAACCAACCAGAGCTCCCCTAGAGCTCCTAGGGACTAAACCACCAAGCAAGGAGTACACATGGAGGGACACATGGCTCCAGCCACATATATAGCAGAGGATGGCCTTGTCAGGTATCAATAGGAGAAGAGGCCCTAGGTCCTGTGAAGGTTAGATACACCAGTGTAGCGGAATGTCAGGGCGGGGAGGCAGGAGTGGGTGGGTGGGTAGATGTGGGAACATCCTCACAGAAGCAGGGGAAGGAGTGATGGGATTGGGGGTTTCTAGGGTAGGGGGGAAACTGGGAAAGGGGATAACATTTGAATGTGAATAAAGAAAATATCCAATAAAAAATAAAACTCTTAAAATCAGAATTAAAAAAAAGAAAGAAAGTACTTACAGGCTGGGCTGGGATTATAGATCTTGACACGATAAAGCTAGAGCTTTTGGGGTTATTGTGAGAGAAAGAGCTACTGAAAATAATGCCAATTTAGAGGAAACGGGAACTAAGAGTTGAAGTGGGAGGCTACCTACAGGTTCATGAATCAAAATAGTGACTCAAGCTAGGTTTAGACAAAAGTATGATGTTTAAAGTTCACGAGGAAACGTCACAGGCTTGTCAGTGGAATCTGTAGAGTTCCAGCTGCTAAATCAAAGCAATCAGTTTCACCAAAAGATAGAGTCCGTGCTCCAGCTACCTTGAAGGGAAATGCTGGAACACTGAGGTCCAGGATCTGAGGCCAGCAGTATGTTCCTGATTTCAGTGTGAGCTGCGCACCTCTGGAATACTCATCTTTGCATTGCACCATGCATTCTGGAGTCCAACACAGCACACAGCTTACTGCACAAACAGAAAATTGACCAGCAGTGTTTGGATGACTTACCACAGAGAACAGAAATGCAGGAGGAGAGACTGCATCACAGAACTTATATCTCATTACAGAAAGAAAAGTTCTCCATCCTAACCTTTGGGGTTGCAACTTCAATTTGCTATGATTCTTTCATAGATTCTCCCAGTGTTCTTCCTGATTTACAATGACTTTCCATAGTCTCTGGTCACTGACCACCCCTGCATTTATTCCATTCATTTTATTTATTTGCACACAGCAGACACTGTGGCCAGTATATACAACTAAAAAAGTTCTAGGTTAGTACAAAAGTATCCCAGAGGCAGCTTGCTTAAAGTCTTGTTTTGCTGTGAAATCTGTCTTTCAAAATTCTAAATACCATCCGCAGCTTCAAATGGTGCCCAAGGGGTTCATGAATCTGCAGTCTTTATCACCTTGGAGACTGAAACTCTCGTAATGTCTGGATTCGGCATCTGCACTCATATAAAAAAATGCTTCAGTACATCTGGTGGAAGTATAAATCAATACTGGGCCTGAACTTCCAAAGTATCGGTCCCTTGACCTATCTGGCCAGCGGAGGCCATCAAAAGTAATGTACAGTGATGAACAATGTCACTCCACCTTCCAGGACACCAAGGCAAATCCTAGAGCCTTTTCAAATGAAAAGTCTAGGAGACTAGACACATATCAATTATGTTCGACTTTTTACAAGCATCTCATAGGAAAGAATAAGATTAGCCAGCCAGAATATTAAGGGGAAATATAATAATTTCTATAAACTTGAATTTAACCAAAGGGTAGCAGTTTTTGAAATGGCAAAGTTGACATTATCTGACTTCTGGAGTTGATATGCTAAGCAGATGGAACTTCTTATTAGACACATTAGCTCTCCGAACTCCTGGCTCAGAAGATGACGAGGTCAGGGTTTATCAAATCCATGCATTTGCAAGATCATTTTACATTGCATGAGATGGTGACACTGTGTGCCGGATAGTTTTCTGTCAACTTGATACAAGCTAACGTCATCTAAGGGGAGGAAACTTCAATTAAGGAAATGCCTCCATAAAAGCCTGTAGGGTATTTTCTTAATTCGTGATCAATGGAGAGGGCCAGCCCATTGCTGGTGGTGCCTTCCCTGGGCAGATGGGCCCAGGTTCTATAAAAAAGCAGGTGGAGCAAACCAGGGGAAAGAAGCCAGTAAGCAGTACCCTGGCCTCTGCATCAGCTCCTTCCTCCAGATTTCTGTCCTGCTTGAGTTCCTGCCCTTATTTCCTTGGATGATGAATGCTGCTGTTTAGTCCAAAGATTACTTTCCTTCTCAAGTTACTTTAGATCATGATGTTTCATCCTAGAAATAGTAACCCTAATTAGGACACTGTTCAATTATTATTCCATCTACATATGAAGAAGTCAGTAAAATCTCAGCCCTAATCACCTTTGAAGGTTATTTTCAATAGCATATGGCATGATAATTTAGAACCAATACTAGAGCTTCACATAACATGTTTAATAAAAACATTATTAACCAGAGAGTCCACTGCCTAACGTGTAAAAGGCCCTGAGTTCATTCCCTAGCAACAGACACACACACACGCACACACACACACCCCAAATTTAAAAAATAGGAACAGTAAGACAGTGTTGGCCAGAAGCTACTGTCTCCTCTTCTCATTTCATATGAAGACGTGAGGATTTATAAAGCATAATGACATGTCATTCACTAATTTGAATGGGCTCTAAAAACTTTAATGGAGAAGGTCTCTCTGGTATTCATTCATTTTCTTAAGGCATGCTTCTTTCAGTTCTATCCCATTGTAGTCAATGGGGAAAGAGTAGTAAACACACTAGACAAAGGTCCTGTTGCCTCTTGTTGTCAATTATAGCCTAATAAGAGAAAAATTCTAAAGAACAACTACATGAACACATGCTATCATGGGAGTCCCACAGCAGAAGTGTATGATTCCATGGGAACTGTGAACAGAGGAAGTAAGTACCTGCAGAATTGTGTTTCCAGTGCAGGCATCTCCAAAGGGCCGTGAGTTCAGAAAGGAGCGGAGTGATGGAACTGGAACTAATCCCTTCTACTGCACAGACTGCACTATTAGTCCATCGAATGACATGTTCAAGCCCGTGACTTACATCCATTCTATTTCATGGTTTCAATTGGAACATGTAAGCTGAAATGAGCCCCTTTCTGCCCAAGATGCTTTTGGTCATGGTGTTTTGTTATAGCAATAGAAACCCTAACTGAAATAGTATTTTATGGTATGAATGTACTATACCTTGTCTAATCGCTCTTCTATTTCAGAATATTTTGCTGCTTTTGGTTTCTAGACTGGTATTTCTGCTTCCTACAGACCTTAAAATATATTAATTATAGTTATTCTATAGTGCTAAATTTTCAGGTTAACATTTAAGATTCTTAAAGCTACAATGCTCTTGGTCATGATATTATTTTCCTGGTTCTGCTCAGGTATGTTAATATTTTACTGTAGTCCAGATATTTGGAATGATGTATTAGAGAGACTCTCGGATGTTTTATCATCCCTGGAGAATTTTGTCTTTTGATTTTTTTAGGAACTTTAATCACTAACATATTACTCAGAATAGCTGGAAAATTGGTTTTATGCACTGTAGACTGGGCCTACTTCAGGGCTTTTCCTTATTCTTATGACATAAACTTTATTTCTAAATTTTGGGGATTTTTTTTTTTTTGGTTTTTTGAGACAGGGTTTCTCTGTGTAGCCCTGGCTGTCCTGGAACTCACTCTGTAGACCAGGCAGGCCTCGAACTCAGAAATTCACCTCTGCCTCCCAAGTGCTGGGATTAAAGGCGTGCACCACCACTGACTGGCAATTTTTGGGAATTTAATGGAAAACTCAATACATTTCCTACATGAATGGGTTAGAAACAAACTCTAAGTCCAGATGCTGAATTCTACATTGTGGAAAACAGTTGAAACCTGATTTTGCTTTTGTTTTTTCCTCTGAGTCTTTAGTCGTATTTCCTTTTGTGACTGCCTTAGCAACATTTTCTGTTGCTGTAAAGAACTTAAGAAAGAAACTTAAGTGAGAAAGAGTTTACTTTGCTTTACAATTTAAGAGTATTGTCCATCACAGTCAATAAGTCTCTGAGATACAAGCTTGCTGTCCTAGTTCATTCACAGTCAGGAGCTAGAGAGCAATGGATTCCCTCTCTCAACTAGACGCTTTTTAAGAAAAATGCAATCCAGGACCTAAGTCCAGAAAATGGTGCTATTCTCTGTAGGACAAGTTTTCCATTAACCTAACCTCAATTAACCTGAGATAATTCCTCATAGGCACATCAAAGGCTAAACCAAACTAAATATTTCCTCAATACTAACCATCAAATGGCCATCTTGGCTTCTTGGCCTCTTTTCTGGACAAAGGAAGTTTATACTCAGAGTTTGAGCATCAGCTATTGTATTCTTCCTGAAATTTCAGGTACTCCGGAAGTAATAGCATCTATGCGTTGACTCATCCAGACAACAAATCTGCAGTTTCCCAGTGCTGCTGGGGAAAGCTGTGTGCCTCACTGCCTGCGGTTCTCAAAGTATAATTCACTCTTTATTCCAAGGTCAGTGCTTTCCTGTCTTTTGGTTCTTTTCAGTCACTAAAAGTCTTTAAGCAGAATTAAAAAACTGCTGGTTTTCATGACTCCAGTCTATAAGGGAATTTGGTACAAACTACTTTTGCCTTAATTTAGAACACTTTGTATTAATTTTGGCGGCACATTTTTTTTTTTTCTGGGAGAAGCGCTTGTAAATTCCCCATCCAACTGCTTTCATGGTTGAATCTGAGCTTGTGGCTTAATCACACTATGAATATCTTTAGTTCTACTGAGGGTTAAGTCAGCTAACACTCCTCTTTGTTTACCGAGCAGAGCTCAAAATTTTTCCACATGTAGTTTTACAAACAACTTAGTGTGAATCTTAACAGACTTGAGGCTGACCTCAGCCACTGGTACACACTACGGCTGAGGTATGGGCTATGTGTATTCCCTATGTTTTCATGTGTTGGAAACTGCATTCCCAGCGTGACAGTGTTGGGAGGTAGATCTTCAAGAGTTATAGCTTAGTGAGAAGTGGCTAGCTAATTGTACATGCTGTTCTAGGAAGGGGTTCAGAAAACCCCAGATTTCTGTCTGGATTTCTGCTTTGTGTCATATTTGCCCTATATATAGTTTAC
Organism: Grammomys surdaster; assembly: GCF_004785775.1. NCBI lineage: Eukaryota > Metazoa > Chordata > Mammalia > Rodentia > Muridae > Grammomys > Grammomys surdaster. The sequence goes on from NW_021604791.1 coordinate 10,786,678, forward strand.
CAACAACCATAAAGGCAAAGTCAGTAGCATGCTGTTCAGACTTAAAGTCTCCAAAACTGTGTACTAAACAAACTTCCTTTCTTTATAAGATCAGCCTGCTTCAGCTATTTTGTTACAATCATGCAAACTAATACATGTTATTAATTTATATAGTTTTCAGTCTAAGTTTTTTTTGTCAAATATTCTCAAATCTGTAAACTGAGGAGGTGGTTTGGCCTTAATAACAACAAGTAATGGTTCATAAGCATGTTTTCTTGTTAAAATATTCCTGAACACCCCATCATTGATAAAGATAATAGAGATGATATTAGCAATATACAATGCATTACCTGGACTTTGTTCATTTCCAGTTTGTTCTTTTCATTGGCACTCTGGTCTTGTTTGCTCGCTCCCTTTTTCTGAGGGCCTTTTCCAAAGAAAATGTAATTTACAAAAGCGTATTCCAGTAGAGCCAGGAACACGAACACAAAGCAGCCCATGAGATAGATATCAATCGCTTTGACGTAAGGGATCTTTGGCAGAGTCTCCCTGAGGTGAGTGCTGATGGTTGTCATTGTCAGCACCGTGGTGATTCCTGTGGACAGAACACCGAAGCTTAGCTGGAGGCACCTTTGTGAAGCTGTGCTTTCCAAAGCCAAGAAGATAAACGCTGCTCCTTAATGCTATACTGCCATGATGTTAGGAGCAGAAGAAACCACTGGACCAAGATGCACGCATTCCCAAAGACAGGCTTTCTCTAGATTCTATTACTAAGACATGACATAGAATGCACAGATAATGGAGGGCTGATGACATTTTAAAAATAAGCATATATATATATATATATACATACATACATATATATATATATATACACATATATGCGCTTCATCTATATCTATATGTACCTATATCATCTATATGTCTATATCTGTATCTATGAAGTGAGAGATGAGGACCAACTCAGAAAGCTATTGTCTGAACACACACACACACACACACACACACACACACACACACACACACAGAGTTTATAAAGTTCCTGGGATCCCTCTGCCTACTCTCTCTCACTCTGCTGTGCAGTCACACCCCACAGCCTTCCTTTCCCCTTTCGCCATTTCACAGTCATTTCCCTCTGGAATCTCTCTTTGTGACCCTGATCTCCACAGCAGTCACAGCTGGGCTCAACGTCCGTGACTGGATTGGGGTAACTGACTTAATCTCACGGGTCTATACCAAACTTCAATTCACAGTTTCATTTTACAGTTCCTGGTCACTTGTCACCCATGTGTGGCATTGCCAATAGAATCGACATTTAATAAAGTTTGTGTTTACATTAGATATTCTCTATATTCATCGTGATCTTTGTTACATTGTGTTAGCTGTTGAAATATTTCCTTGGTTTTATTGTTTCCAGAGCCTGTAACAAATTCATTTCCTAGTGCCAGGAAAAGGTTTATTAAAGATCATTCTGTAGAGTTGATAAAGAAGTTAATACCTACAAACTCAGTGCTGGTTATGTTTCATCTGCTCTGCCTAATCCAAACAGTGTTAATAGTATAATGCTTGTGTGTCACTGTACCAAGTGTAACGCATTGATGATGGTGATGATGGAATAATTATTGGGAAAAAAGAAATACAAAGCGAAGCTAAATTTAGTGTATACAGTTTGTGTTGAGACTAAGCTCAGTACTCTACATTTGTACAGTGTATGACAACAGTTTACTGAATATGATGAGGAGATTATCTCTGTTGTTTTTAATTTAGGTGGATAGAGAAAGCTCTGGAGCTGATGGTGGCAGGTCTGTAATCTCTGAGTTAGAAAACAAAAACAGGAGGCTCAGGAGCTTAAGACCAGCCTTGGATGCACAGCAAGTTTGAGGATGGCCTGAGTAACATGAGACTCTGTCTCAAAAAAACAAAACCAACCTGCTAACCAACTAATCAACCAACCAACCAACCAACCAACCAACCAACCAAACATCAACCAACTAACCAAACATCAACCAACCAACCAACCAACCAACTAACCAACCAACCAACCAACTAGCCATACAAAACTCTGAGATTAGTCACCTTTATGTAGGTCACCCAGCTATAGGTTAAAAAAAAAAAGCAAGATGTTTGACTACAGCATTTAAAATAAACCACAAGATTTGATGGTAATATCTAAAGTAAGATGAGAGTTATTGATGGGGATTATAAAAGGAGGAGAAGACAATGGTATGGAGGAAATAAAAGAAGGGGAAAGGGGGGCTTCAAACATCTGGCAAGTGAGGACTCAAGACTGTAGACTCCCTGATCATCACCAGTACCATCAATGGGCAAAGTAGAACTTTTATCCACTTCCTCCCATTTACCTGCAATTTTCAGGATCTACTTTTTCTTTATAGTTGAATTTTGTTCCACTGTACATAGGTACCATAGTTTCTTATCAATAATAATAACAACAATAATAATGATAATAATAATAATAAACAATAAAGTCAGAAGAGAAAAGGGGTTGGAGGTTCCTGGGGAGAGTTAGGGAAATAGTGAGGTGACATGATCAAAATACTTTGTATACATGCAAGACATTTCCAAAGAATAAGTAAAGATATTATTTTAAAAAAGCAAAATGGGTTCAGAACATTGATTACTTCAAATGTTTTGGATTGATCGGAACTCCCTTATAAGTGAGCTTACTTGTTTATTGGAATAAATCTTTAAAGTTCTTCTCACATAGTACTAGTTAATGTGATTTACAGAAATAGCTATTCTATTTGTATAGCCACTAAATTTATGCTTTTAGTTTTCTTTATTTTAAATTAGAAAATAGTAAATAAATGTTTTAAAAAGGCAGGAGTGGGCGGGCAGGTGGGAGGAGCATCCTCATAGAGGCAGGGGGTGGGGTGGGGATGGGGGTTTGTAAAGGGGAAACTTGGAAAGGGGATAACATTTGAAGTGTAAATAAAATAACCAATAAAAACAGTATCTTAGTTCTATATTTTAAAGATGAAAATATCATTATATGCCAGACATTTCTCATATATGTTTGGCTTCTTAAAAATTAAGTGCCTTCATGAGTGCAAGAGCTCACAGAGGCCAGAGAGGGCATCAGATCCCCTAGATCTGGAGCAGCCACCCAGATGAGCCACCCAACATGGGTGCTGAGCTCATGTCTTCTACAAGAGCAGTACAAATGTTTAATTACTGTGCTGTCTCTCTAGCCCCTTTCTTGCCTTTAATGTAAATGTCATTTGCTTTGAGAATAGGCATGTACAGAGAACCACAGTGGACAAACTTGTCAGAGTTTTCCTTGATGTAGATTGGCTATCATCCAGAGTCTTTAATCGTACCATATGCACAGGGTTATATTCACATTCACCAGAATGTTGAAGATCCATATACAACATGAAAAGCTATTTGTTCATGTTCTTCATACTTAGAATATCCTCAGGCTGATGAAGCTGCAATCACTTGAGTGTGCAAGGCTTATGTACTCAGTCAATAGAAGAGGGCTGGTCATATGCCAATTAGTCTATGTGTGAAGGGATACACTGGGCAATTAATCCAACTTAATAATTTCAAAAGAGAAGAGATGTAATATGTTGTCTTAGCCAGATGTGATGTTTCCCTCCTTTCCCTTGTCGCTCTGAAACTGGAGTGATATCTAATATGTTTCTGAATATTAAGTAATGAAGCAGAACTGCACATGGATAGATCATCAGACATATTTTACACATTGTAACCTTCCAAAAGACCATTTACAATCTCAAATACAGCTTTTCAGTTTTCAGCAATTACTCAACCATGGTAAGATTAATTCTGAATTTTGTTTCAACAAATGAGAAAGCATTTTTTATTCTGTCTTGATCACAGATCATTAATATAACTGATGAATTGTTTGTGCCTTATTGAACATAATGAGTCATGTTTGAAGGAGAGACTCAGTTTGATATGTTCTAACTTTAGTTAATCAAAGGGTAGTGTTTCTTGACAATTGATGGAGCTTGCTAACAGTCACAAGTTCTAGCACTCACCATGTTTATTTTAAAATAACGAGTTACAAGTGTTTCCACAGTCAAAAGCAAGGAACAAAGAGGAAGTCATCACAAATTTGGGAAAAATAGAATGTAATGAGATTCTATCAAGAAATCTACAAAACCACTCATACAATGGGAAACATATTCAAATTTTTTTTGTTAAGTGCTAAGAGATATTGCATTCATTATAAGTATCCTTACACTTCATTTTGGATATTTTATTTTTAAGCATCCCATTGCAGCCTAATTCATTTACTTGCTATAATGAGACGTCTTGCTTTTGATCCTGAATATTGCCTCTTTGTTCGAAGATCTGATTTACTAGCCGAGGAAAAGTGAGAATGCATTACCTAGTGCGACTCTGGCTGCAGATGCATCATAGTTGATCCAAAACGACACCCAGGACAGAATTGTAATCAGTGTGGAAGGCATGTAGGTCTGCAAAATGAAGTAACCGATGTTTCTCTTTAGACGAAAACTTAGTGATAGTCGTGGATATGCCCCTAGGTTAGAGAGAGAGAGAGAGAGAGAGAGAGAGAGAGAGAGAGAGAGAGAGAGAGAGAGAGA
>NW_021604791.1:10791258-10793188 GCF_004785775.1 Grammomys surdaster
AGAGAGAGAGAGAGAGAGAGAGAGAGAGAGAGAGAGAGAGAGAGAGATATCATTATTTGATTAGAATCACCATCTTCCTTTCATAATGCATGGATTATTAGGGAGGAAACTTCTTCACCTGTTGTGAACTCCACCTTCTTGGACACCATCTTGTAGTCAACAATTGAAAATTGGGGAAGCTCAATTTTATTGACCCCAGTTACTGCTCCCTCTCCTCCGTTCCAGTAAAATTCGATGTCATCAGTGGTATAGCCATCTGAAGTGAAGAAGCACAGCCTAGTCATAAAGAGCACAGTTGGTCTAGAGATGCATTCTGAAGACAGTTGTCCAGCCAGAGGAAAGATCCATAGCACATTAGGACAAAAAAAATCATTTTGAACCTAAATAGCATATAGATCTTATATGAAGTGCCATTTCTAATGGGTTAGGAGTGTTTACATTGAGGAAAGAGATGCATCTGGCTTCAGTGAACATAACTCCCAAGTCCTTTACTACTTTGAATTACCACAACAAAATTGTTTTTATTGTATCTACAGATGGATGCTTTTTTGTTAAAGCAAGGGGTGGCTGCATTTCAGGGCTCTGGAAATGGGTTTGGATTATGCTTTTATCTAACAAAACCAGAATCAAATGATAAGCACAGTTATTAAAAGGAGAGCCCTAGGGATAATGAATTGGAATATAGCAAAAGATCAAATCTTAATAAATGATCAAGGCATTGAAAAAATAAACACGTTTAATTTAGAAAAGTAACCAGGCTTAAGTCATTCTATTATAGCTACTGCTATTATAGATAAGATACTGGTAAAATCTTAGGAATTATATACATTCTTGGTTATACTAGTGCTTTATGAATTATTGATCTCTTTGGATTTATAAGGGTGGACTTTGATGTCAGTGGAACCCAGAGAAGACTGAAGACAGTTGAAGCTGTGCCCCTAGCTTTGGCAGGGAAGGTCTTATATCCAGGGCCTGTTCTTTTCCTTCTTGTCTGCCCCCATTTGCCACTGGCTTAGCTCAGTCATGGTGGTGTGTAAGAGTAAATTGTATAACAAGAATAATGCTTGGATACGTTTCAAAATTCTAAAAAATAATTCGGCTCACTTAAAATTCATTTTTAAACCAGTTAGACACATAGCTGATGTTTCCATTTTCTTTTTATACTAACCTCAAATTAAGAAAAGTTACTGACACTGGTTTCAAAGGTAACCTTGTGAACACTTTACAGTTTGCATTATGCTGATCTACTTTTGATGAAAGCAGTGGCATCTTTCCAAGATATTTTTTTTAAAAGTTTAAGATTTGGGAGCTGAAGTTAAGTGTCAAAGAACTGCACCAGTTTACCAGTTCAAGAATGTGATAAGTTTTAGTCTTTCTCTTAGTCCCTTTTGGCATAAGTATGTATGAGAAATAGCTGTTTCAATTTTACATCTTAAAATAATGAAAATTCCTCTTCAAAAAACTTTTTAAAGTTCTGATTCTGAACAATAGCTGCTTCATTTTTCATATCCCTAGTTTATCACAACATATAATAATATACTAAATTCCTCATGAAGCCATTACCCATTAACAAAAACTTTCCCTTTCTTCAAAAGAGTAATATCCATATGAAATAATTCATATACAATTTATTTACTGTTACATGTAAATATTGTTTCTGAGAAGCTATGTGGTCCTCTTTACCTATTGGGTTTAACATCATCTACCTGGGAGAAACTAATATGTTGGGGATTTATGTTAAACTTGAACACAAATGTGTGATTCTAATGCTTGACATTGTTTTGAATACCTAACAGGAATCCATGAACAGCTCTACAGAAGATACATACATAGAAGACTGATGGATAAATGTGTGTGTGTATCTCCATATATTTCCATATATTTCTATCTATCTATCTATCTATCTATCTATCTATCTATCTATCTATCT
>NW_021604791.1:10793471-10795741 GCF_004785775.1 Grammomys surdaster
ACAGAAGGATAGATACATGATGGACAGAAGGATAGATACATGATGGATGGATAGATTGGTGATGAATGGATAGATGTTGAATTATGGATGGATGGGTAGACAGATGATGAGTGGATAGATAGATGGTGGATGGAGAGTAGATGGGTGATGAATGCATAGATAATGGATAATGAACAGATAGGTTGGTGATTGATGGAGATATATATATATGATGGAAGGATTAATAAATTCATGATAGGTGAATAGAGGAATAGATAGATAAGTGACAGACAGACACATGGAGAGATGAACAGATAAACACATAAATAATTTCCACATCCAGGAATCAAAAAGCTCCTATCTTGTTCTAGGCTTGCTAAATTAACAAGGCGATAGATTTCAACCTCCAGATGCTGTTTCAGTTGTCAGAATCTAGGGCAAAAATGTAAGCACCAGTTTGAATTGTGAGAGTCACAGACAGTTTTCTAGTTTGGGTTAAGAGAGGAGAGGGAGTGGGTGAGCCAAACTGGCAGCTCTGTGAGCTCCAACTTCTTGGCAGTAGCATAACACTAAATAAAACTGGAGTGTGACAACCAGCCAAAGCAGATTTTAATATTCACGTTTGTTCTCTCTTATGCAATATTTCCCTTCCCAAAGTCTAGCTGGCCCAGTTAACCATGGTCTGGGAATAGTAAATGGAAAATTCTAAACATGAACATTTCATGAGACTGAAACTGCACACCACTCTTAACAGTGCTATGAAGTCCCATGCTCTCATGCTCTAGCCCACCTATGATGCCAGAGACCTCTTGGTCCAGCACATCCTTGCTGAGCCGTTTATGCTTCTGATACATTGCTCTATGGTAGTCATGTCTGTTATCTGATCAAATGCCTCAGTACTGCAGGGTCACGGTCAAGTAACCTTTCTTGATAGCGAGACTATATTCACCTAGGCCTGATTACAGTTCATTATAATTGTCATTGTATATGTTTTACTTCAAATTGTTTCTGTTTTATTGTGGTCATTGTTTATTTTTCTCTTGTCTAGTCCATGTCCTAGCTGTGTATGGAAAGGAAAGGCACAGTCTGCATGGGGCTGGCGTATGCAGTGCTTTGGTTATCCGTCTGCTGGACTTCTTAAAACATACCTCCTTGTGGATGAGGAGGAACTACTGCATTCAACAACTCGCGTAGTCAGTGGTTTGGGTCTTTATTTCCAAGCTCATTTCACTTTGTTTAACTAAAACTCATTACTCACAGTGCTGTAGGCACTGAGATAATTACATATGATTTGGGGGAGAAAAGAGACCATGAACTCTCATTTATAGAGATGCTGGAGCTCTCATGGGAGCAATAATGGCAGCTGGATGCAAGCGAAGACTAGAGGCCTTGAAGCACACTATTATTCAAAGGTTACACGAGAACATTTTGCCACAGAGAGAGAACATCAATTTACTCACGCCTAAACAATCTATTTACCAAAGGTTTTCCTTTATGAACCGGTGACTTCACACGGCGTTTCAGCCTCAGCACTCCCGATACCAAGGATGCTGTTTCCTAGCAACGACCACAGAGAAGCACTCAGAATTTCCTATCAGCCCCTGGGGACTTCTTAGTGATGCAGAAAGTACAGATAAAATTAAGTTGATGTCAACAGATGAAGATACAGAGCTAGATGAAGATACACAGAGCTAGTTCAGTGTAAAAGGGTCTGAATATTAGTATTCTCTGCTGTCTGAAATACTTTATTTTGGATGAATTTTCTGCTCTGTAAATAAAACTTTCTCTTCTCTGTGCCTTAGTAGAGCTATAAGGATGGTCAAATATTGTTCTTAGATGGGTTGAGATGATGTAGGGACTTAAACTTCCACCCACAAGCAGACAGAAGGAAATATAGTTCTTTCTGAGGAGAGGTCTTCGAAACATACCAAGTTCCATGATCTTTGTGGACTTAGGTCAATCCTTAAAATATATTCTTTTTGCATTTGGTGAGCAGCTCAAGGCTAGGCAATGATACAGACTGATAGACTCTCAATGTCCCAGTGAGGTTCATGTGTTGGGAAGTTGCTTTTATCAAAGCAACAATCTTGGGAAATAAGAACTTTTTAGGGTATTTTAACTCAAGAGCAACAGGCAGTAATACTGTTAGCATGATGTATCCTTGTAAAAGACTAGTCTCTCTCTCCTCTCCTCTCCTCTCCTCTCCTCTCCTCTCCTCTCCTCTCCTCTCCTCTCCTCTCCTCTCCTCTCCTCTCCTCTCCTCTCCTCTCCTCTCCTCCTCCTCCTCCTCC
>NW_021604791.1:10795841-10956720 GCF_004785775.1 Grammomys surdaster
CTCTCTCTCTCTCTCTCTCTCTCTCTCTCTCTCTCTCTCTCTCCTCTTTCCTGCCCTCTGTCTCAGAAAGAGTCCCATTGTGGAGCCTTGGCTGACCTGGAATTTACTATGTTGACCAGGCTGATCTTAAACTCACAGATCTTTACCTGTCTCTGCTATCGGAGTTCTGGGACTGAAGGAGTGTCTGGGAAGCATGTGGTTGGACTTCATTTGGTTCTTTTGTTCCTGTGTTCTCATTCTGTGGTGCTTTGTGTTTTCTCTTCCAATAATGGATGGTACAGCAAGAGCGTGCTCACCAACTACTGGCCTTTGACTTTAGACTATATCAACTTACAGGGTGGTGAGCCAGTAAAATTTGTTGTTTTAAAAAACATTCAGTCCTCGATTTTCGATGATAGAAGCACAAAGCAAGCATAGGTCTAAGACAAACAATTTTGCTGATGTGCCTTGGGCCAAATTAACTGTGCTCATTTCCAACCACTGGACTGAAGTTGGTGACTCCTGTGGTTGAATTAGGGAAAAGTTGAACAAAGCTGAGGAGGAGGGTGACTCTATAGGAAGACAAGTGGTCTCAACTAACCTGGACCCCTGAGATCTCTCAGACAGTGAACCATCAACCAGGAAGCATACATGAGTTGGTTCCAGGTCCCCAACACATACACAGCAGAGGACTGCCTGGTCTGGCCTCAGTGAGAGAAAACCTGCCTAACCCTCTAGAGATCTGAGGCCACAAGGAGTGGGAGGCCTATGGGTGGGGACATTCTCTTGGAGACAAGGGGGAGAAGGAATGAATGAGGAACTGAGGGAGGGTAGACCAGGAGGGGGGTAATGACTGGACTGTAAAAAATAAAAGTAATAAGAACATCATAGGTTTGAAAATATATTTTACAATAAGTAATTGAAAACTCTTAAAGAGCTTGTAGAATGTGAACACATTTTGTCTACACTGGCTAACATCTAAATGGATTGGTTAAAACGTTATCACCAAGGGTTGCTAGGGCAACATTCAAGATTCTCTACAGTTTTTCATTTACGTGGAATGTACCAAGATCTACCTAATTTTTCCAGTGGTAAGAGTTGTGATGTCTTCATTAGGCCTGCTGATCCTAATTATGGCTAACCAGTTATTCTGTCTTGGCTAACCAGTTAACTTTTCAAGATGAAGTTGCTGACTGCTGTCAATGGGCTCACTCTCTGCTAACCTTCATTTCCATCTTTCCCACCTTGTGCTGGTAAAAGGCAATGGTTTATCCTATCCTGCATGGCCCATGCCACTGTTGCTGTGCGGGACTAGTGAAGATTAGAATTATTTTTATTCTACTTACTTATTTTCTAGTGATTCAGCAGATATTGAATTAGCTTTCTCAATAGCCAAATGAGTTTTCTTCCCCTTTTGGACACAAGGTTAAAATTTAATATTCCCCCATTAAACTTTACCCAAGTCATTTTTCACTCATTATTTCAGTTCATTGAAGTTTTTTCTTTGTTTATTTGGATCCTTTTAGATTCATGTTATTAAATTTAGAAAATATGCCACTTATCATACATTTCACTTGGTTGAGATGAATGTGGACTGGCAGAGTCAAGGAGTGAGCCCTTCAACACTCTTCTGGCAATATCCCTCGAGGCTGACGTCAAACTTTAAATGGCATCTGTGAGTGGCACTATCATTTATTCATTTAATATTTATCTAATCATTTTAGTGGCAAGTATGCTTTTCTCTTTTTATCACATATTCTAGGCTTGCTTACTTTGAATACTCATCAAATAAGAGTCAATGTGTTTTGACTTTTATTTAGAGAAATGAGGCTGCCTCAGTAGATTACTGATTCTATCTTCAGCCTGAATCTTGTCCAGACTGAACTGATCACATCAGCTTACACGGCTGCAGAATTTAGATTTTTTTACCTTCTGAAAAAAAAAATTGAATGATGTCTTTCTTATTATCAGCAAAAATAGCCATGTGGTATGTGAACAGGTTTATAATGAAAAAAAAAGTCTGTCTATGAATGTCCAGCTTTAATAAATGACAATGGAACTACACTGTTTTCTGTCATGTAGATGAATATGCTTTATAGAAATTTTTGACAAAACAGTAGGATCAAGGTTGCTCTATGGTGAAAACTAGAGGTGAAATAAAAACCAATTTCATGGAAATGCTAACCCTATTAATAAATGAGTGACTGTTTCCAGAAATATATTTTTTCCAAAACAAACAGCCCCTACCAGCTACAGGACAGTTTGTCTTGGAAAAAATTGTTCTCCTTTTCTTCTCAGTTTTTATGATATGATAGACATAGATTCCTTTATCTTTTGTTTCTAACATCAAGTCCCTAAATTCCTTGCACTTTCATATGTGACAGGAGCATCTTTTGTTCTGATGAAGTGACTCTCACAAGCCAATCAGAAACCTCAGGATGGGGGCAGGTTGCCAAAAGACCAAACCTCATTTAGAAGCCTTAAATTTTCAGTCGAATGCCAAAGGGAAGGTAGTCTAGAGTTTGTATTAGCACTCAATGCATCTTCCCTGAAAATCTTACACGATGGGGTTAAGAGAGCTTCTGGGCCGATAAACACATCAAGGTGCTAGGGGAACGAGAGCCTGGAGAGGATCCAGGACTGTGACTCCTCACCCACACCCTGCCATACCTCACCATATGCTTCCATCTGACCGGTCATGAGTTGAACCCTTTAGAACTACCATCTAATACAGACTGAGCTTTTTTCCTGACTTCGCTGAACTGCTTTGGCAAGTAATCTCGAGGGTGCTTGTTTTGGGGACCCACAAATCTGTGTGAGGTTAGAGTTGGTGTGGGCAGCCTGGATTCATCCCTGTGACTGGCATTTAAATAGATGATAACTTCCTGGGATCGTGCTCTTAAAAAAGTCAAGTCTGATCGACTCTGGGTTGGAGGTGTCTGGACTGCATTGAGTTGTTAAATGTCTGGTTGATATCCAGAGAGTAGGAGAATTGGTTGGTGTGCAGAAAACCTACATATTTTTAGAAGCATGAGAAAAACCAGTTCACAATTTTCTGCTAGTGTTAACAGTCACGGAGTAAATTTTTCTGAGATAACTGTGGTCTTTTTAAAAAAGTCTTCCAACCTTATCTAAACATTTAATGGATATACCAACTTCTTGCAACTTTCTCCTTAAAAATATTACTGGAGGGGGGGAAGATGTCAAAAATTGTGACTGCTAAATCTACTAAATCTTATTCTTAATTTCTGCCATGTTTGGGGTACAAACAACCAAAAAGAGAGATTATTTTCCCAGTATTCTAACTGTAATAAAGCGTGTACTTGTTGCAAACTTTCTGAGAAATCTGTGTTTGAAATTCAGACAATTTTATGTTTAATATTTCTGTCATGAAAGGTGGAGGGCCTAGCCTTTAGATGAAGGTTGGGCAGCTACTGTAATTGAATGCCACTCCTGCCAGTAACTTCTGATCATTTTAAAATCCCTTTGCACAGGAGAGGACATCAAGCCACCCACAAAACATCAACCCAAAATTTGTCTTGCCTATAAAGTGTGCAGGGATAAAGATGGAGCAGAGATTGAGGGAATGGTCAGCCAACTTGAAAACCATCTTGACATTGGCCTAACCTGAGAATCGTCACATGTAAGAGACTCAACCTCTGACACTATTGATAACACACTGCTATGCTTGCAGATAGGAGCCTAGAAAAACTATCTGCTGAAAGGGTTCATTCAGTGGATGGAAACAGATGCAGAGACCCACAGCCAAACATAGGGTGGAGTTCAGGACGTCTTGCAGAAGAGTGGGGAATAGTATTGAGCAAGCTGGAGGGGTCAAGGACACCATAAGAAGATCTACAGAGTCAACTAACCTGGGCCCATGGGGGCTCACAGAGACTAAACCACCAACCAAAGAACATGCAGAGGCTGGACCTAGGCACCCTGCACATTTGTAACAGATATGTAGCTTGATCTCCACATAGGTTCACTAACAATTGGAGTAGGGGCTACCTTGGACTCTGTTGTCTTCCATTGGATCTCCTTATACTAAATGGATTGCCTGATTGGGTCTCAGTGGGAGAAGATGTGCTTAGTCCTGCTATGACTGGATGTCCCAGGGTGGGGTGGTACCCAAGAGGGGGGGGATTCTCCTTTTCTAAGGAGAAAGGGAGAGGGTAATATGGGGAAGGGATTTGTAAGTGTGAGACTGGGAGAAGTGGAGGGTGGGGCTGTAATCAGGATGTAAAGTGAATAAACAAGTAAATTAATGAAGAAAATCCCCCTGCAGTTGGCAATAGATGTTTGATTGTTAGAAAAGCCCTTCACAGAATATAAAATAAGCACTTTTTTTTTGACATATGAAAAAGAACCCTGTAAGTAGAGAATTTAAATAAGCATGTCAATATTGAAGTGCAATTTAAGGTTGTTTTAAAACATGATTTAAGCATGGGTGTTGTTTAGGAATGCTTGCTCTGTCTGGAATTGCTAGTTGTAGGCCAGTTCCCTATTGCCAAGTTTAGAGAAGAGAGTCACCCTTAATTCTGAGATACACTTAATATTCCCAATTTAATTTTATTTTCTAAAGCATAAACTCTCCTTGAGGGTAAGTGAGACCATGAACGAGTAAAACAGAGGCCCAGACTTTATCCAGTAAATCACAATGCTCAGTTAAAGCTTTATCAGTGGTAATTTTGGCCTGAAGCTGTGGATTAATTTGGAAAAATTTAAAAATTTTTCTATTTTGCCTCTGATATTTTATATTGGAAGCCATTCATAATTTATTTATTTTTTTATTTTAAATAGTCAAAACATTTTAGTATTATTATTTGTGAGTCCATCCTTGGGGGCTTACTGAATTTTGTTTTATTTTGAGTCTCTTTTCTTTCATTTTATAAATTGTGCACGTAAGGTGACTTTCTACCAAGAAATTCTGGGGATAAAAGGGATTTTATAAAAACACATTAAAATCTAAAAATATCCATAACTAATTTAAATCAGTTAAGGTGAAAATTCTGAAGTGTGTTGTTAAGAGAAAAGAAAAAAAAATTGCCTGTGTAAGTACATGCATACCAGGCCTGAAGTACCTCACTATGAGTTGTTAGCCAGACTTATTTATTTTTGTTTTGTTATGATAAAATGCCTTGACAAAAGCAATTTAATGGAGAACGGGGCCTGTGTTTTAGCTTAGATAGAGACAACCATGGTGAAGAAGGGATGGCAGCAGGAACAAGAAACTGGCTGGTCACATAGCATTGGCAGGTCACAAGCAGAGACAGAGCAGGAAGTGGAGCCAGGGTATAAACATCAAAACTCCCCCTTCCATCCACCTCCTAAGGGATTCATAACCTTCCCAAATAGGATCGTGGATGCAGAACACCTCCCCCTCCCCCACCTTATCAATGATTTTTTAATATGGAATATTTCTCAACAGGATAAGATTTTAGATCTTTTTCTTTAACTAAAACATAATATTAAAAACAACAGCAACAACAAAGGAAGCAAGCCATTTATCAGACTTTTCAAAATTCAGAATTAGAGAGATAATAATCAGGTTTCCCAAAAGAGCTGATTTCAAGTGGCAAGATAATGAAGTTCCCCCTGCTTTAAGCTTTGCACAGAAGTAACCTGAATTACCAGTGTAAACCACTCGTTTTCTCTCTTCTGCTCTCCCTCCCTTACAAGGAAAGGAATCTTGAAATGAGCCACATTCTTTTGTTCCTTCTTTACATTTGCTCCAAGACATTGGCAGACCAACGTTGAAAAGACATGAAACCATAGAAGAGAATTCACACGAGAACCGCAATGCCCAGAATTCCCTGGAGACCTCCCAAATGACCCAGGCTAGTGCCGTTGATTTGGGTAGCTTTTCAGAACCATATGGTAAGATGTTGTTGCTGAAGACACCACACATTTTGAATGTAGGTCATAGAGAAAAAAATGGCGGAACTGAGCTGCCTACTTCCTCCCGGGTGACTAGCATTCACAATGGTAGAAACTGCTATGTAGTAACATGGGAGAGAAATGTCATCGGTCTTACCGCCCTGCATGCCTTGGAGTCTACAACACCAACTTTCCAGACAAGATGGAACCGCTGTATAATAGTGGAATGACTACTATCGGAATAGCCAAGTGCATTCCAATGGGCTGACGCCACCTCCTCAAAAGGGAGTTAATGCAGAGTACTATGGTCCACAGCTGTGGAAATCATAGGCCCTACATAGGGTGAATCTACTGCTTCTGTTTTGATAATTGAACAACTTGACAAACTGTCTCCTGAGTATTCATGTTTATATTCATAGATGGAAGCTTTCCTCAGTCTTGGTCGTTAATGCCTCTTTTTGGAGTGAATAACTGTAAATGCTTGGTCAAGTGCCATAAGTGGCCATTGCATACTCTTCCTTCGAATGGACATTCACATTATCCTTTCCAAAGCCCAGGGAACAGCAGCAAAGAGAGGGTGGAAAGAATGAAGTAGCATTCAGATGTTGAGAAACAGAGCCATGTCATGTTGGGTTACAGAAGAGTCCTGTGTCTGCCCTACCACAGGGCTCATGCATGTTGGTCAGGGAGGCAGGATGGGGGAGGTTTGACCATGCTTACCCCACAGCGGTGCCGGGCAGGTGCTTGGCTATGGGAAGCCGCAGGACACCACTCTGGGGGTGGGGGAGCCCAGTCTGACGTGTGGGACTGCCAGAGCTGGCTCAGGGGCCTCCCGGCCGCAGAAAGGCTGGGGCTGTCTGGTTCTCAGGCTCTTGGGCACCCAGGCATCACTGGGAGCTGCAGAAGAGCTGCGAACGGATGGGGAGAGGGAACTCCGTCTGCGTCCTGCTTCCGGAATGAGGCCTTGGCTTGGTGGCTTGGTGGTTGTGGCTGGGAGCGCAGCTCTGTAGGCAAAGGCTTTCTCTATGGCTCCCCATAAAAAGAGGCACTCCATGGTTTTAAGGCTTTTACTGTCATGACAGAAAGTGGATCAGTAAAAACCATACCCCAGTTTCTCAGGGCCGGCCTGGCCTAAATACCTTTTGCAGGGAGGAGTGTCTGGGAAGGAAAGGTTAATTGGCTAAACCCTTCAGGCCTTTAGGTACCTCATTAAATGGTGACCTGTGGTCACATCTTCTACCTGTGAAGAGGCTTGGGGTATTGCCCTTACATGAGTGGTAGCCACAAATCTATGGAGGGCTGCAGCATCGTGTCAGAAGCCTAGTGTCCGAGAACCAGGAAAAACACCTACTGTCCCCCAGGGTCATTCGGGTTTCTAACCTTAGCTGAACCAGAAACCAGACTGCCTTTCACGGTCCTAAAATGTCACATTGTTTTCTAAGAATGACATGGCTGTCACACTTATGAACTCACAACGGATACAGTTGTTTGCCCAGGACCACACAATGCTAGGCCTTCCCTTTTGTAGTCACGGATAGCAGTAAGTACTCATGGGGCCAGGCCCCTCCTTGGGGGAGGAGTTGGCAGTTGACGGCTACTGGAGGTGAGGAGAGAATCGTTGTCTTCATTGATGTAGCTACTGATGAGTTGCCCATGGCCCAGTGGATAGTTTCATGCCAAAGTCAATGCCAGTGGCCCTGGTTAAACTCAGCAGACCACAAAATGATAGCAAAACCAAAAGCAAACCGATATGCTAGTCTGAGGGTGATTAATTAGGAAGAAAGGGTTATTGGTGGGGGTAGGAAGGGCACTAGAGAGGATGGGATGCTGTAATCATAATCAAAATGTATCATGTATATAAAGTTGTCAAATATGAATGAGAAGCAGCAGTAAAGAACGTGGGTAGAAATAGTTAACAGTAGCTTTTCCTGGATGTCAAGAGGATGGGTGATGGAAGCGTATTTGTCAACTTTAGTGTGTGAGTATGCCATACCTTTGAAAGGAAACCCCAGTAAACCATTTTTATGTTCCAGAAATCGCCAAAATATATTTTGAGAAAGGGGGGAACAGCAAAACCGAAAACTACATAGTTAACCTGTAGAGGGCACCCAAGACTTTTTAGACTAGACTGTGCTTTCAGATTTGAAAATTTTATTCTCTCAGTTAGGCTTAAGAAAGAGTATTAGCTTTTTCACAGTGATTTTTAATTTTGGATCATTGATTCTCAGGAGGCTTTATTTTGAAATTAGCTTATATTAAATGATCCTAGAACAATTATGATTAATGTACTTTGTCACGAATTCAGATTTAAAGCTGAGGACCTATTTTAATAATGAAACACTAGTTGGTGCTTAAAGCACACATGGCAAATGACCTGCTTTGGTATACCTGGTGCTTGACTTTTGATCTTATTGCTGTCTTCTTGAAAATGACACTATAGTATCCCAACTATGTATACAAAGCAAGAGAAATATGTGGCCCGTGTATGATATATGCTATGCGTATGATACACGTGTATGTATGCTATGAATCTATTCTTCACATTTTCACATCTCCCAGTTGAGACTAAGTAAACAATAGAAGCAAGATGTGTCAATACACACGATCAGGTGAAGCTAGAGTTCAGTTTCTCACTTTACCAGCCAACCAGAATCTGATTCACTTCAGGGATATAAACTGTTCTTTCAGTCTTACGCTGCTCGTCGTTCACTTGCAGGTAACAGTGAATCCACAGCATTCAGTTTTTAAACATGAGGGTTTTTCCTTCTGTAGGTGCAAGGGGTGTGGTCCCTGCCATGGATTCTCACAAGCCTATTGCTATTAGGATCTCTTCTAGGTCAGGCTGGACAGATTTCAAGAACCAGAGGCCATGAGCTTCTGTGGCTCATAGACTACTATGGCTTTCCCCCAACAACTCCTTGCCGTTTGGAATCCACATGAGTCAAACGCTGATAATCTGAAGCTATCCCGTGATTTGTGTCTCGAGCTTGTCTACACTCAATTCCAGGTGCTAGATCAGTGTCGCAGAGGTTATTATATTAGACATGTTGGTCAGATTAATATCTGTGTTTTAAAATTGCATTGTGTTGGGGCATGCTGAAAAACCCCACTGTCTGATTATTATTGGTTTTTCTAGGATTGATTTTTTTTTTTTTTTGCTCCATGTAATTTGGCAGTTACATTGATGGAACATGTGGCTTGTTGCCATTTTCTTTATGTCAAAGGCTTTCTTTCTGATGAGCATGAAATAGGAAAGCAGGCAAATACAAATGTATTTTTAGAGCTGCCCAGTGCAGAATAGTTTGGGCACAGCAGTTGCAGAGGGTATTGCTTTGTAGCTATTGTCCGATCTTTGGCCTGGAAAGAAACGCGATGATGATAATTCTTACTTTTCAGGTGGGGGAAATGAAAGTGCAGACATTCATGACCTGATTGGGAAGGCTGAACGCTTCCAAGTTTCTATCTGTGGAAATGGGGCCAATGATCTGTGCTACCTGACTCATAGGGAAGATAAAAAGGTCATCTTGCAAAGTCACGGCTGCAGAGTGTGTCTTAGAGGCAATCCATCATCCTAGCACTTAGAAGCATCAGGAGGAGTTTGGAGCGGTGGCTGTCAACCTCAGGTGCATCCTATGGCTTGGGGACACTTAACATTGAATTTTGGTTGTTACAACCTGGGTTGGGCTGCTTTTGGTGTCTAGAGGTCAGAGATGCTGATGAACAAGGCAACAGCTTGCCAGAAAGACTTGTATCAATGTTGAGAAGCCCCTTGCCCCTGCCTAGTGGCTGTTGTGGTGAGCATCATGGTTTCTACTGACATCATTTGTATCAATGATGTGCTATGAGTTACATAGTCATACCTAGGTTTATTCTGAGGGGATAGAATTTATGAATATAGAAGATGCAAATTTTTTGTAACCAAATAACATATAGGCATCCTTCATGATAATCTAATATCCTATCTCTGTTACAAATTCTTCCCATACAAGATATGGTTGCACGTTTTTGGAGTAAGTTTCAGGTGAAAAAGACAACTGAAACACTTAAAAAACAGGCTTAGGAAACCCTGTGCCTTTTGTATTAAAAGTTATTGGTTTGAAAAATCCTTATCGGGCCCGGCGGTGGTGGCACAAGCCTTTAATCCCAGCACTTGGGAGGCAGAGGCAGGCAGATTTCTGAGTTCGAGCCCAGCCTGATCTACAGGGAGAGTTCCAGGACAGCTAGGGCTACACAGAGAAACCCTGTCTCGAAAAAACCAAAAAAAAAAAAAAAAAAAGAAAAAATCCTTATCACTCTAAACTCCCCCAATACATGATTAAAGAGACTTTAGGATGAGAACAAGGAGGACAAAGGTAGAAAAGCTGAAGAACTATGTTTGCCTTTGTCTTTCACAGATTGGTTCTGGAGTTGTATGTGATGTTGAACACTAAGACTCAGAGATATCCATGAAATATAGCAAACTCACACAGTCCTATTACCTAAAAGCAAATAACTTCATGAAATCGAGCAATGGCTCTAAATAGACAATTCCTCAAAAGACACTGAAAGCATGATCACTGTTAATAATCAGAGAAATGCAAAGCAAGCCACAACGTGCTATTATGTCACCTTATACGCATGGTTATTTGCTGCCAAGAAAGACAAATAATAAATGTGAATAAATATTTTGGAGAAAAAAGGATCATGGTTAATCGTTGGTGGCAATGTAAATTAGTACAGCCATTGTACAAAACAGTATCAAGAGCTCCCAAAATACTATAAATAGAACTTTTATGTAATGCAGCCATAATACTATGGGGCATGTGTTTGAAGGAAAACAAAATCTCAAAGTGGCATCTGTATCCCTTTACTGTAGTATTTATTCACAATAGCCCAAACGTGGAAACAGCTTCAGTGTTTACTAACCGGTGAGGAATATGTAGTACCTATTCGAAAGGCACTGCAGTCATGGCATAAAATGAATGTAACCCTGTGGATGCATCAATGTGAATAGAAAGATAGATCATTGCCTTAAACTGAGATAAACCAGGCACAGAGATACGATAACCACACAATCGCACTTGTGCATCAAATCTGAAGAAGTTGATGTCATAGAAGTTGGGAGAGAATGATGGTTGTTCAAGGCTTAGGGAAAGTAGTAGGCACCCAGGATATAGTCAGACAATAATAATAAGTTCCAATGTGCTATTGTGCAATGTCATAGTTTACTGTCAACTTGTCACAGTCCAGTCATCTGAGAAGGGACTTTCTGTTGAGGGATTGCCTGGATCAAAGTGGCCTATAAGCATGTCTGTGGGTGATTGTCTTGATTGATGCAGGAAGGCCCAGTCTACTCTGGGCAACACCATTCCCTGAGCAGGAGGTCCTGTGCTGTGGAAGAGCACGACTAAAGAAGAGCCTGTGAACGAACCAGCAAGCACCTTTCTCCATAGTCCCTGCTTCCAGTTCCTAGTTGAGCGGCTTGCTTCCCCTATTTGTCTTAATATGGACTGTAACCTATGAACTGAGATAGACCCTTTTCTTCTCGATGTTGCTTTGGATAGGTGTCTTATTACAGCAAAGAAGCAACCCAGAACACACAGCATTATAAATAATTCTAATGAAATTTTTATTCATAAAACTTGGATTTATCATTAATTAAATGGTAAAAGATTGAAGAGACAGATAAGTGTAAATCGATTTAAGCATTACACAATGTACACATGTATTGTAATATCACATAGTATTGATACATATGTATGATTTTTGCATTTTATGCTTCAGGAAAACTCATTCCATATTATAAAAGTTCTGATGCTTGGTTAGAAGCATCCTTGTAGAAAAGCCTGTGGTTTCAGTCTTTGGGGTAGCGTGGTCTGTTAGAGCCATGAGGTGTCACATACTACCCTACTCTGACTTTTCCTGTGAGTCTGTGATAATGACAGAGGACAAACATACCCTGCAAGAGAACTTATGGACATAGAAGAGACCTCAGAGCCATCCTCTTGGAGGGATGGTTCTTGCCAGGATAAGGAAAAATAATTGAAATCTTAGTCACTTCTGGGCACAAATTTTTTGTTTCCAAAGGAAGATTTTTAACTAGATTATTTTTCTATAGCTCATACTAACCAGTATTCAGGGACCTCTTTGTGATATTCCATAGAAATATTGGTCTTTGAAATTCCACTGTTTGGCTTCATCTTTTCTGTCAAATGGTACTTTTTCACTGTAAGGTACTACTTAGAAGATAATTGATTTTTCTGAATTTAAAACTTTAATGAATGCTCCACTCAGTAAATATTTTAATTCTAAGGCAAAAATGTACAACATTGAGGAAAAATCCAGCGAAGTTGTTATGTAAAGAGTATGTATAGGAAACTAGAAATTCTCCTGCAGAAGGAACACTGAAGTGAAATATTATTGAGCAAACATCCCATATATGAGCTTTTATGTCATCATAAAATATGTGATCATATTTACATCTGTCATTGATTAAGCATCTTCCAGGGTCTGGCACAGCGTGGGTCATTTTTTTTTCAGACAGGCATGAGCATGTTACTGAATTTTAAGAAGAGGGAGAAACCATCAACATTCTAAAACTTAGAAAACCGAGTCACAGAAAGTTTAGCATGGCCAAAAATTACATTGTTGGTTTATTTGCAAAATCTTGCTTTACCAGACTGCCTCGTTTCTTATGAATTTGTTCATACTATTAAACAAGCTTAATTTTCTAACACTGTAATGATTTTCCTGTAACCTATTAGGTGTAACCACATGAGGGGGTTCATATTTGGCCCCTTTGGAAACAAAGGAACAAGTTTAGAAGGTTTGACTTGCTAGTATAGTGTTTGGAGCGATGAAAATGATACAGTATGTGTGCTAGTCGTTTCCTGTTGCTGTGATAAAACACTGAGAGAACCAGCACGGGGAGCGAAGGATTTACTTGTCCCAAGGCTTACATGTTGACCACCCAAGGCAGTCAGGACAGAAACTGAAGCAGAAAACTGGATGTATAAACTGAAGCTGAGATCTGGATGAATGCTGCTTGCTAGCTTGTTTTCTGTGGATTATTAAGCTTACTTTTAAAAATAGCTCCTATGGCATAATCCATAGTAGACTGGTTTGTCTTACATCAAAGCTCAAGAAAATTTCTTACAGACTTGCTATTGGCCAATCTTATGAAAGCATATTCTTCATTGAAGACCCCTTGTCCTAGACGACCCTACTTTGTGTCAACTTGACCAAAACTAATCAACACAGCCTAGTCTAGATTGCTGTGGTATAGTTCACTATAGTGTATAAAGCGGAGGTTTTAGGCACCGAATATATAAGGTGTTTATACATCAAGGTATGGTTCAGGGGAAGGTTTTTATTGTAGATATGAGGGAAAGTATAGCCAGAGGCATCTTGAAAAGTCCAGAACAGGGAGAAAAAGTACTAGAGTGAACTTGACCAGAAGAATAGATAGAGCTACGAGAGAAAGAAGGGGAGAGTAAGAGAATAGAGAACAAAGAAGAGAAGGGGTCAAGAGAGGGGACCAAGAGACAGCCAAGAGAGTGCATGGCCGAAATGGCAGGGTTAAAAAGGAATGGGAAGCTGGGAAGGGAAGCCCATGAGCTAGAGACATTTTGGGCAGGGGCGGAGTCAGAAAAGCTGAGAAGAGCCAGGAGGCCAGCATTGACTCTGTAAAAAATGTCTGGATGCTGAGAAAGGCCAGCATGCACTTTAGCATGCTAATAGGCACCTCAGTTAGCCATTCGTTCTGAGTTTCCCATGGACCTGACATAGTGTATAGTACAACCTATTCAATATTATACACTGTAGCATGTCCAACAGTGAGCTCATGCCAAGACTGTATGTTCAGGGATGATGATTTGACATATTGGTCAATACACATCTTACTCTGTACTGTTATCTTGAATATAATGAAGAATTTGAAAGGTGACATATAACTTTCAATACATTACTCCAGGAGAAAGTGACATAAAAGTTATTATCTTGAGAGACACGCACACGGAATCCAAGTGCTGAATTCTGTTTTCTGCTTCATCATTTGCTAGGGGTGACTTTGATAAGTTTTAGCCACCCCTATTTTCAGCTGTTTCTATGACATGGGACTAATTGTAACTGTTTCCCAGAGTTGTGATGCTGAAGTAAATGAACACATCTATATAAAACCAAATGCAATTATTATATGACCACTAGGCCCAGACACATTGATAACATTTTAGATTAATGAAAAAAAATTAATGTCTAGATTAATGAAAAAAATTCAAACCTTTTTATTGATGAGTTTCACATCATTCACCCCAATGGGAACGCAGTCCCAGGCACTGGGGCTCATCTCCCAGACACTTCCTATCTGCCCTTGCAACCTGCCTGACAAAACAAAATAAGAGACTGGTCTGTTTCGAGACCTCTGGCTTCTGATACACTATCAAGATCAAGAGGATATCTTTCTATGCTGCTTCTTCTTGGAAGTGAATCTCTCTATGTTGCCTCTTGTAATTCCCTATTTCCCTCTCACTGCAGAAACAAGTCAGTCCTCACCCTTAGCGCAAGATTCCTCCTGCTGAGATCCCCAGTGGCCTCTTGACTTGCTAATTAAATGGGTGCCTGGTTCTTTTGTCCTCTAGAGGTCAGGAGTCCAATCTGACCTCTTAGGTGCCTGTAATTCTCACCTCCTTGGCTCTTTGACCCCTTTTTTGTAGGTCCATCTCCTGTTCCTCTCATCTTTGACTTTTTTCTCTCCTGTTAAAATCTTCAATGTTCTTTTAAGAGGATCTCTCTCAGAAAACACTTTCTTTCTTGGATTTAGCTACTGAATCGTGACACTTAAGTCTCATCTCTGGAACAGAATTGTCTCTTGAGATTGCCATCAGACTTTTCTAATGAAAATTTACTGGGCACACAAGATTCCCAGATGTTTGAAATGGAAGATACCATTTGACCTTCAAACATTACAACTCTGTTCTGGTGTCTTCCTGTGGCCAGTTCATAGTGCTGTCATTTCATCTCGTCACCCACGGGTGTCATACCTCACTCTCCCATTGTTTTTTTACATTTTCTGTGAAAGGCATTAAGACTTCTTAAAAGATTATAGAAGTGCCTTTGCAACTGGGCAGGGTCATGTGACTAGTCAGTGGGCAAATGGCAGATGTCCTTCATGTTAGGATTTTGTGACTGAGAACCCTCGTGTTGTGACCTGGGTCAAGGTACAGAGTAAAGGTCACATCATGCAACAGATCTCACACAAGAAGGTAGAGACGCTGAGAGAGAGAGAGAGAGAGAGAGAGAGAGAGAGAGAGAGAGAGAGAGGGAGGGAGGGAGGGAGAGAGAGAGAGAGAGAGAGAGAGAGAGAGAGAGAGAGCGAGAGCGAGAGCAGGCTGTGATGACCAGACTTTTTAAAAGACATTTGGCAACTGGTAATGATGTACCTGTTGTACCTGTTGGTGCTGAGCTGCTGAAGGCAGGCTGGGGGAGCACCCAATTTCTAACACTTCAGACCCAAGTCAAGGTCTAAACCTCCACATTCCTTCCTCCAACTGTTTTGCTCTAAGATCCCCCTTTACAGGACGGTTCTGCTTCTGAAGGGCAGGACTCTAACACCTAGTTCACCAAATGACCCTCCCCAATCAACTCAGTAGAGATGTTTATCTTGTGCAATCAGAATAGAAATTGTCTTCAAGAGAATGTACCAGGATGCTGGTGTTTGTGACTGCAACATGATCTGACTACTGGATTTCGGATGTCCAGTTGTCCCTGTTTCTATTACCTTATTCTGTTTGTGACAGTGTTCCTGGATTGTTTTCACAGCGTCCTAACTGGATTTAGTAACTGTTCACATTGTGAAGCTTTTAAATCCATTTTCCACATATACAATGGAATGATTAATTTAAAATATAAGCAGGACAATGTCACTCCCAGCTTGATTTTTTTTTTTTTAATGCTTCACTCCTTAGCTACAACAGTAATTTTTAAAATTCGTTCCTTGGAACAGTTACTTGGAGCTCTGGGAAGAGATTTTTTTTTTTTTCTAAAAAAGACTAATGTTCTCAGTTCAAGAAGATTAGCCAGTAATGCGTCCCATCTTGGAGGCTTACAGATGCGGGACTGATGCTAAAATAACATGTGATAAAGAAATTGGTAGAGATGTTTTTTAAACAGCACATTCCCAGAATTATGGCACCCCTTAATAATTTTTTTAAAAGGATGTTCTTTAATATAAAGTAGTG
This sequence comes from Grammomys surdaster, assembly GCF_004785775.1. NCBI lineage: Eukaryota > Metazoa > Chordata > Mammalia > Rodentia > Muridae > Grammomys > Grammomys surdaster. The sequence goes on from NW_021604791.1 coordinate 10,811,915, forward strand.
TAATAAAGTCGAGCTCATTGTCTGGCCTAATGCAAAAAATCTGTAGTAGTTGAACTCTAACTCATCCTATGGCCTATTACAGAATACTGTAAGTATCTAACTCTGTCTGTCCTAATGTAGAATGCTGTCGTAGTGCCTAACTCATTGTCTGGCCTACAAGTCCATTCGTGAGCATTCTCTGTCTTCCCCTCCAGCTGCTTTTGCTATCAGCACCTGCAGCTGATGTTCCAGTGGCACAGACCAGGCACCCCTTGCTTCACACCAAGCGCAATACCCCTAATCTCATGCAAGTCTCTCTCTTCCTGCTGCTTCATCTTTAGACTGAGTTCAGATGGTGCTTGCCACAGGCCGGGAAGCAAGGCTTGCTGGTAATGTTGGTTATTCCATACTGCTTGGGCATCCGTTGAAATCAGGAGAGGTAGCATCAAACCTCACTGAACGTTCTCCCTCCACTCTGCTCCTGTGGCTAAGTCCCTTCCAAATAAGTCTCCTTGTGGAATCAGATGTAGTTCCTGTTTAACCTTGATTAGTGAGTTTCAGCCTCTTTTTCTGCATGCCGTTTTGTTCAGAAAAATCAGCCATAGATGCTCTGTAGATACCAGAGGACTCTTGCCTGTCAATACTACAAAGCCTGACCCCTCCCCCCCAAGGTGAGCACATCTTTCCCGAAAGCAACTCTTATATGGGCTGGGTATGCTATCTAGAATATTTCCCTCCTACTGAATCTTAGGCTGTGAGAAAAACCACTACATGAGAATAAGCTCATTTGCCCAATCAGCAGGTGTCAGACATTCAGTCATCCTATAACTTTAAGGCAGGAATCCTGTCTGACATAAGCAACCACAACTGAGAGTTTTTTCTAAACATCTGTCTCATAGCTCCCCCATCTCAAACATATGTACTTTTTCTTATACTGATAAATTATTATACATACTTGACTGTAAATCTTTCCATGTTTGTGTCAGTTGGATTCCATTCTTGTTGATGTTGGAACATATCTTACTTAGCCAGGGTCTTGTGTATGGTTGTCATGATGTTATCATAAATCCAATGATGATATTAAATAATATGTCCTACTGAGAACTTTTCAAGTCATTACTCAACGTTCCGTAAGACTGGTCATGGTCTTCTACACATGAAGAGCTTTGGCTCTGATTAGGTCATTTGTTTTAAGAACAGAGAATGTAGTAGGAGGCGCTGCTCTATCTTACATTCGGATGATGAGCAGATCTTCTGAGTGACTGAGGCTGGGATGTGTCACATGACTTGGCAGCTTAAAGGTGAAAGCCAGGCAACTGGGAATTTCGTTTGTTTCACAAATGAGCTAGATGGGGATCCATCTACAGAATACCTCGCCCACTAAAGAGATCTACACACAGAAGAAACCCTATGTCTGCTCCTGGGTGTATTGAAGGGCATGGGACACTGACATTTCAAACTATTTTCAACCTCAACCCAAATTTTGAAAGAATAGAAGAAAAAAGAAGAAAGAGGCTGAGGTCATGGAGGGATGGGGTGTGTGTGAAAAAGTAGTGTATTGGTTGTCAGAGTAAAGAGTATTATGTTGTGTTTTTTTTAAAGATTTATTTATTTTATGTACATGAGTACATTGTTGATATCTTCAGACACACCAGAAGAGGGCACCAGATCCCATTACAGATGGTTGTGAGCCACCGTGTGGTTGCTGGGAATTGAGCTCAGGACCTTTGGAAGAGCAGTCAGGTCTCTTAGCCACTGAACCATCCCTCCAGCCCATGTTAAGTGTTTTGAACTAAAACAATCAGACAAGATTTCAATATGTGGTCAGGCTTTATCACCTGAGTAGCTGGGAACCCAAGCATGTGGGAGAGACAAGGTCCTGTGCTCACAGAAAATCAGTAGGGGACCAGGAATGTTAAACACACAGGGTTGTGCTTCAAAGGGAAGGATGCATAACCTGAGTCTGACCTGGTTCATGGCCTGGTGGATTTGGTGCTATCTGTGTGGTGGAGAGCACAATGGAGCCTCTCCAGATCCTTCTCGTGAGCTTGTCGACCTATAGATCCTATCCATAAGTAATCCTTATGTAGGTTGTGACATGAACCCATCATTTTTGGAAGACATCACATGTACTTTACTAAGAGTTTTGATTTACTCACCTCTTAACCTTTATTGTGTACATAGGATTGAGTTAATTATCACCAGGAAAAATTCCGCCAAATTGTCCCATGGTTAAATATGCTTATAAGGAACTACACAGGGTCAGAATCTTGAAGTTTGAACCAATACTGGCTACATAGTCATGCAGAACCAAACTGCTTTCTTGCCTTTTACAGATTGTTGCTCTGTGGCCATAGTGATTACATAGACCCCTTCACAAGCCTACCTAGCATGGGAAATCTTGTATTTTCCTCTTCTGTTTAAGGTCAGAAAAGAACAAATCACTTCAAATTTGAGAATATGTACAAAAAGAAAACACTTAATGGCTTATCCCCATAACCATAATTTATTTAAGTAACTATGTGTTTTTGAGTGTGAGATTGCTATCACTGAGTAGGAAGAAAGAGGGGTAGAAGTGGCCAGCTCTCTGTGGCTTGTGGAAGATTAGGTTCCAATTGTTTAAATAAACTACCTAGAAAGGTTACCTATAAACTCTAAGATATCAGAAATAAAAAGATTTAATAATTCTCAGAGTTGGGGTATGTGTATGGGTGAGATTCTCAAGGCCAGGGTGTGTGTGTGTGTGTGTGTGTGTGTGTGTGACAGAGAGAGAGGGAGAGAGAGAGAGAGAGAGAGAGAGAGAGGTGTATGTGTGAACATGTGCAAACGTGTGCTTGAGAGTGTGTGTAATATTCTCAAGATCCCTCCCCCAAGTTAATTTACATAGTAATGAGAAAGGCAGTTTTTAAGACCTGCCTTATAGACGTAACTAGTCAGACTGGGTTGATGGTAGATTGGGATAGAATGGAATTTTAATCGGAATGGAGGTTCTGCCAGTGACAGAACATGAAGTAATGAAGTGGGTAGAGATGGCCTCAGTGACAGGGAAGAGATTCAATAGCTCCTTCGTGGCCAGAAGAAGAAAGAGAATGCCTAATTTATGTTCACATAGTTTTGACTGCTCAGCAAATTGAAGTTTACTGTTAAAAAGACAGCCTCAATTGCTCTATAAGAGTGAATTTAATTTGGCTAGTGAGATATGGAAGGAAGTTTTGTCTAGCTTTAATGTAAATGCCCAAGTTTTCCCCGCCTGCTAATTACAATTCATCCCTAAGCAACCTGTTGTCCTTGGAATGTGAACCTTTAAAATTTAGAGGCAACTAGTACACTTGCTTCCACTGGAAGTTAGACCCTGCAGGGACAGGTAGCTGAACCGCGTCCCTATCTAATTTTCCAGACATTTATCTACATTGAAGTACAAGACACACCTGCATGTTACTTGGCACATGTACAATTGCCCAGAAACATAGAGTCCGTTAAGATAACAAAGTCTGTTTTGCCACAAGCCTCAATGCTATTTACTTTATCCATCATTGTGACTGTAGCCTAAGCTGGTCGATGATGTCTTTCCTGCTGTTAGTTTAGCATCGTTAATCTAAACAGGATTATTGAGACAAGGTAGTTTCTGAGTTCCAGTGTCTGTTTCTTTCCCCATCTCTTCCTCTTACCTCCTGTCTCCTATTTCACTAAAAATCAATCTTGGGCAAATTAGGAAACAGATGCATCTCTATGATGCCTATAATTACATTCCATCTTCTACTCGGTTTGTTTTCAGTATGAAATACAAGAAACAAAGGAAAGCTGTGACAGGGACAATCACACCTTTTGTCCGGGTTTGTGTTCAGTCACAATTCTGAATTTGTAAAAAGTGAGCCTTTCCCTCATAGCCATCACACAGATGGTAGTGTCTTTACTCCCAAGGGCAGTCTGGATTCACGACTTCAGTCATGGGTGTTGGGGAGGGGTCTCCTCCAGGTGTCCAGAGCTCCTGAGTAGGCAAAGTGTTTGTGACTCACAAGGGAATTTGGAGATTAGTGCCCTCATTTTGTCAAGTGGAGTTGAATACCCAGGGAGGTGAACAGACTTGGCTGAATTTACACTCTTGTGGAATGACAAGTTTGAAATTTAAAAGAGAATGAATGAAGATGTGAATAGGTTTGTCTGTTGGTCTAATAACTTCTGTAAAAACCCATGAAGATTACTCTGGAGAATTGGTTTGCGTGAGTGTGTGCATGCATGCGTTTGTGTGTGTGTGTTTGTGTGTGTGTGTGTGTGTGTGTGTGTGTGTGTGTATGTCTTTGTAGGTATAAATAGAAAAGGAAGTTAAGTGAGGAGATAATTTTTTGCAAATGTGGTCTGGACATAAGACTCGGTGGCTAAAAAAGTCTGGACCACCATTTCACTGAAAGAAAACCAGATCTCAGAAGTATTGGATCTATTCAAGGTCGTGGTAGACACTGGCAAATATAAAATAAACATTCTGTTCTTTAAGGAGGAGTGGATGGGAGGAGGTGGAGGAGAAGGACTGGGAGGAGGTGGAGGAGAAGGACTGGGAGGAGGTGGAGGAGAAGGACTGGGAGGATGTGGAGGAGAAGGACTGGGAGGAGGTGGGGGAGAAGGACTGGGAGGAGGTGGAGGAGAAGGACTGGGAGGAGGTGGGGGAGAAGGACTGGGAGGAGGTGGAGGAGAAGGACTGGGAGGAGGTGGGGGAGGAAACATTGACAGGGATACAAGGTAAATAAATCAGTAAATTAAAAAAAGACAAACACCAGGTTCGCAGGCCTAGCTTTTCTATTTTCCTGTCTAAGCCAATTGCCTATATTCATTCTTTGCTGTGATCGATAATGAATATAGATATTACTTGAAAAGTTAGTAAAATGGATGCTAATTGTAGTGCTGCACAGGTATAATTCTGGCGCTTAAGAGGTTGAGGTAGGGAGATTTTGAGATTATGATAAATACTGAGGACCTATCTCAAAACCTGTCAGACGCACAAGTTAAATGTGTTTACTATGTCAAGAGAGTCACGTGCTCCTCAGACTAGCAGCTCCAAAGCTGTGTGACATCTCTCTTTCTCCATGCTGGACTAAGCCTCGGCTCAGCCAACTAGACATCTGAGCCACATATGGACTTCCTTTCTTCCGAGTCCTTTATTCTTTTCTCCAAGAGGCCTTTAAAGCTCCCTGTTGCTTATCTCAATATTTCTGCTAGGTCATGTACTAAACAATTAATATACTTTGACATTATTATTATCTGCCACTTGAAGTCATTTCAAGCACTCCTGGCTCCAGAGATCTCAATCCTTGCCGATCAAATTACCATAGGCTGCTTTACAGCACCCTACCCCAGTCACTGACAGAAAACAGAAGCTCAACACATGATTTATGGGCAACTCCATCAACTAAAGGAAGCTCTAAGTCAGTGGTTCTCAACCTTCCTGATGCTGCGACCCTTGTTCCTCATGTTGTAGTGACTCCCAATGATAGGATTATTTTATTGCTACTATATAACTGTAATTTTGCTACTGTGGTGAATCATAATGTAAATATCTGATATACAACTCCTTTGAAAAAGTCATCTAACCCCCAAAGGGGTCTGGACCCACAACTTGAGATCTGCTGCTCTAAGGAGTTAGTCCTCCTAATCTGTTGGAAAGGGATAACTTAACTGCCTTCCTTACCTATCCATAGAGATTGTTATCTGTCGACAAAAGAAAAGTGCTGCTAACGAATTACTCTTCCACCAGAAATGAGTCAATGAGCAAAGCTTCACTCAAGTGAATGCCTGGCTTCCCTGGCACAACTCTTTGTAGTACCTATCTTCCCTCCAGCCTTAACCTTCCTAATCATCATCTGTTGTTGCTTTCAAGTGGCCTAGGTAGGACACAAACTAAGTTGCTAGAAAGATAAACTTTGCATTAATAGGAATTTAGGGTAAGAAAGTGACTCTGACCCAAGAGGATGTGTAGAACTGCATCCTAATGCCATAAAAATCTAAAAGCAATAGACACTACAACTCAGGAAGGACACAGATCCAATGAACTATGGAACTTAAATCAATGTTCTGAGTATCCTGTGACTGACAGTCTTTTAAGGTTTCCATCATGCAAAGTCAAGAAGCCATGAGCGCCACTCCTGTCTACCTCTGCTGCAAGGCATTATTCCACTGCTGCTGCAGAGGAAAAGAAGAAAAATTTATTTTCTCTGTTTTGTGTTTGAATTTGAACCTGCCAATGAGATATATTTCTACTCTCCATCTTATGCTATTTCCTGACACTGGGATCCTCTAGTAGTGGATAAAATTAGAGACTCAGTTTGGAGCCAGATTGTGGACCTTAAATGGTTGAATTTATCCTGTGAACAACAAAGAACAGTTGAGGCTTTTAAAATCAGTAGGTAGCATAATGAGAATGTCTTTATAGAGAAATTAATCTGGTGGTAATGCTGAGAACAAATAGGTGGAACGCAAAACTGGAGGAAGAGACGCTAGTTAAGAATTTTATTTGGCATAATTCACACTTATCTTTTAATTTGAGGTCTATTAGAGGTACTCTACCTGGGTGAGCTAGAGCTTAGTGTATGGGAATTCACCTGAGTGCACAGTGGAGAGGTCTGCATCTTGGAAAAATTGGTGCCTGTACAGACAAATTTGAGTGAGAGAGGAAGTCAGACACATTTCATATAAAGTGATGTCATCTAGTTCCGAGTTATCAAAATGGGAGCCTCTGGGGAAGACACTAAGTGTTAAGGTGGAGAAGGCTACAGTTACATTTGCTTGTGACATACTTCCATCTACTGTGCCAGTCAGGGTCCCAGCAAGAAACAGATGGTACACTCTGAGTAAGCAATTTGAGGAGCTTGTCAAAGGGCAGTTTATAACCATAATGGCAGGGCTAAGAGAAACCAAGGAGCTAGGGACAGCCAAACATCCCAGGGGGGCAAGTAACAGCTAAGAAGTAGTTTGGCAACTGCCAGCTGGTGGAAAGGTCAAGTTGAGAGAGGAGTTTACCTGTGCCCAGATCCCAGAGGGAAAAGCTGCAGGAGAAGGTCAACCGATGGGAGGCTGCTCTAAGAGAGGTGGACACAATCCTTCCCACCCCTAGCCAGTGATGAGGCTTCATGAGATCCCAGATCTCACTTTCCTCTCATGCATTGATAGTCCATCCATACTATGCCTTGGGGAACAGCCAAAGTACAGATGGTAAGCGTATCCCATGTGAAGACTCCTCCCCAAGACAGCAGAGGGAGAGAGGAAAATAAGGGCAGTGTTCAGGAGGACTTCTCTACGAGTCTCCTCTGTGCTGTAATCCTTAACGCTCAGGGTAGTCCTACAGCACTAAGAAAATATTCCCATGGTCTTCTTTTTACATTTATAATTATTCAGGAAAAGTCAACGTTTGGTTAATTCAGCTCAGTAGTAAAGCCAATGAATGGTAGATGAAAGGGTAGGGGGATATAGAAAGGATCAACCGACCAATTAAGAAAGAAAAAGACAATTTTCCTCCAGTAGAGCCATGGATTCACCGTTCTGTTGACATTGTGTTGTAGGCAGTTCTGCTGGCTGAGCTGAGCTAAAGATGAAACAGAAAAACAAACACAAAAACAAACAAACAAACAAACAAACAAACACAAAACCAAAAAACTCCACCCCCCCCAAACCAACAACCAACAACCCAAACTCAAAAACCAAACCTTTTGAAAGGGTGCTTTATTTTTTTCTGTTCTAGGTCAGAGGGACCTCCTGATGGTGACTAGAAAGGCAGAATCCCTGTTCCCACAGTGATTTCCTGGAATCGCTTCTCTTGCCCTCTTTGTCTCACTGCTTTGGTTTACTTGGCATATTGAGAACACATTCTGTGCCACGCACCAGTGTCTGGATATTATTTTAGAGTTTCCTGTTGCCATGGAGTGCGTCGATTGCTTGAGTTTTTTCATATTTCTATTTTAGCTCATTTCGACTTATTCTTTAAGATCTTCATCTTTCTTTGTCTTTACCCTCTAGCTCATTTTTTCCCTATTCCACTTTAAGAAGAAAATAAATTTTAAACAGACTTTAAAAGAATTTTTTTTCTCCCCATCTAAGTACTGCTTTTAACTTGGATTTTCTTGTTTTAGCTTTTATCTCTCATCCCTCTAACTTTCATGCTTCCAACTTTTTATCTTACTGGTTCTGGCCCTTTTAGGGTTTCTTTATTTATGCTGGTTTCATCTTTAATCTTTTATCCCCTACTTTCATGTTTGGCTCATAAATCTCATTGGTTTTAGTTTTTCTTTCCTTTGGATTTTCTCCTCTTCCTATGGCTTAGGTATCATTCATATTGGATTTTGTGGTTGTTGGCTAAAATTTTGTTTTGTTTTCTTATGTTACAGTCATTTTTAGCCTTAATTTGAGGCTTTGATTTCTCTCAATTTAACTTCTTCCTCTGCTTTTAGCAATTCATCGTAACATTCTTTCTCTGCCCTGTCTTCATATGCTCCTTCTAGTTCTTCTTCCAGATTCTTTGTAAGTTTGCTTTTGTGATTAAAAGAAGGCTAGAAGCTTGGAGACATGGGGGGCCCTACAAACTAAACTTGATGGTTCCATAATGTTATCCATTTCTGGGGGCCACCCAGTTCAATGAAAGACACCCTCCCTTGATTCATCACACCAGAATGCTGAAAAAAATTCTCTGGCCATGCTACCCAATTCTGCTTTCTCTTTTAAACAATAGGTGGTTGTTTTATTGCTATTCTTCCCTGTGAAGTCTGCACTGTGTCATTTTAGAGCATCTAAGCAGTGAGGTGAATTCATCATTGGGTGAGAAATAGGCTAACCTCTTTCCTGCCTTGATCTGAAGAGTGTTGTATAGATGCCCAGTTTGTTGGACAGACTTTTTGTCCAGATTCAATGTGTTCTGGGAAGCTAGCCAAGATTGATTCTCATGCCTGTTAGCCCCATCAAGGTCTGTGATGTGCTTATTTTCTACTTGGGTTTAATGGTGACACACTCTCTGGCACTTTAAGTACCAACTCTGCTTGGAGGTCTTGGAGGAGCTTGGCTGCCATCATCAAGAAAGAACCGAATGGCTTCTTTTGGGTCATACTCTCAAGAAGGAATTCTTCACTTTAATGGGAAATGACCCTCCAGCTCACCTATAGTAACTTTCCAAAGGACAAAAACCCACACATCACATTTCTGTTTGACTTTAGTGACCTTGGGACCAGAATCATAGAAGGTTTTAAGATGCTTCCTTTTAAATGTCATCCTAAAAGTGACATTAGAAAGTAGCCATGCCTTTTACTCCCTGAGAGGTCTCATACTGTAGCCTAAGCTAGTCTGAAACTTACTATGTAGCTTTGGCTATTCACAATTATGACAATTCTCTTCCTTTGTTCTTCCCAGTGTTGTGACTATAGGGAAGGGCCACCACACCCAGCTTAGAAAAGTGTTCATGTTGCTTTCCTTTTAATCCTATGGTATAGCATTGTGCAGCTATAGTGAGACTCGGAAACCAGGCAAATAAGATGGAAGATGGACTGATGCTCAGACCCAGCACAAATACTTTCTGTACAAGTAACTACAGCTTCAAAAGCTTATTCAATCTCTAATAAATGCCATAGAATGTGCTATTCTACAATATGGGATCCAGAAGATAGAAGAAAACCAGATTCGGATCCAAGCTACAACATTCACTAGTTTGTAACTACTGAACATGCTACTTCCACCTCAATTTTCCTATCTCTGAAGTGGGTAGAAAAAAATTCATTTGCATGTGAGATGTTTGTTACCTTACCAATCACATCATAATTTCTCAAAAAGCACTGTATTATTTAATATTTAAGAGTCAATTCAGGTTTCCGTCTCCATTAGCTATTGAGTCCCATGAATGTGTGTGTGTGTGTGGGTGTGTGTGTGTGCTCACCCTGCCCACAACATACACATGGGTGCATGCACTCAGAAACACATTCTTTTGGTTCATCTGGTTACTTCAGTTTCCCTTCTTTAAGGCATCCTATAATGCATCTCTACACAGCATTTCCCATGTGCTCCTTAGCTGTTTCTACTTACAGATAATTTTTACCCTGGTTTCCAGTGAACATCACTGAGAAGCTCCTGAGGGTCAGGAGTTGTATCCTACTCACCTTTGTATTCTTAACATGTCACAAAATAGCTGGTAAGTGGTGTGAGTTTAATAATTATTTAATAAAAATGAGGTCTAAGGACCTTCCAATAGCTATGTCATAAGTATATTAAGGAAAAAATTCTTCTACTTCATCAGCAACAAATAGACAATATCCTAAGTTTTTGCCGCCCTGTCCTGTCTTTTGAGATACTAGGTGGAAAAGGCTTTTCTGTGGTCAAAATTGTGTCTGGGTAAATGCACAATTGTACAAAAGATAAAGGTTCCAGAATTTTATGAGAAGGTCTTATCAATTACAAACGCCCCATTTCCTTGAATAATGCTCAGATAGTATAATTTCATGTGAGAATCTCATGAATAGTCTACAAATGGGGCAGATTCTGAAGCACTGTCATCAGAGACTTGCATTCTACAGTTGAAGACACTCCCATACCACCCCTTTCTCCTTACACTTTGTTCTCCCTCTGACAACCAGATTCCTAGAGCTGCCCTGGGTTCCTGTCTCGATTCCCCATTCCTACCTGGGTTGGACATAAGCCAACCTGATCACAACCTCTGTTCTGTTCGTCAGTCTTCAGTCCTCATTTTATTTGGGTTCTAACAGCACCTCACCCTATTGTCCTCGATGTTCCCCTGACATCAGTTTCTCTTGGTCATTCTACTATGTACACAATCGATTCTCTCAAGACTTCTCACTTTACATTTATCTCCTTGAGTAAATTAGGGATGCTAGAGGCTGTAGCTTTTTTTTCTTCTTCTGGAATATCCCAGTATAGACTTCCCTTCTGAGCAGAAGACTCCACCTTCAGTGACTACAACTTCAGTAGATGGTTTCATGTTATGATGTGGCCTCTTCATCCTCTACCAAAACCTATGGTCCACAAACTGGGCATTGAACAGAAACTTCAGACTTACCTTTGACAGCTTGAACTCTACCAACACATCCCCTTCATTTTCTACCACACCTTTTGAGTCAGTCTAGACTTCTCCATGGTCACTGCTGTTATCGTCATCATATCTGGAGGAAGTTACTGTATCATTCTCTGAACTGGCATCACTGCTGCACTCTACTCCCTTAAGTTGCCTTCCATAGTGGCAGTCCTGTGGCACTTCAGTGCCAATACCTGTTTGTGTTACTTTCTGGCCTAAGTGGCACCCATTATACTCAAGACACAGAGGCCACAAGATCTCCATCTTATGCCAGGAAGCACCAAGAAGACTGTTTCCTCTATATTCCAATGTACTCTCCATCAGCTTCCCAAACTCTGGCTCCATTAAATCTGCCTTTATCCCTTTAAACATTCAAATTTCTCTTATTACAAATTCTTAGACTACGTATTATTTCTGATATAATGTGGATTTTTAAGTGTTCCTCTTAGTGGTTATTTTATTATCTGACCATTGGCTATCTTCAATGGCAAGTCTTTGCTAAATCTCTATGAGAAATTTCATTTATTATTAATGTCAAAACCATCATATCTCCTGACCACTGACCTCTTTTTATTGTTATGTTGCTTCACTTTGTACACCCAAAGATCCATGAGACGTTTCTTGAGAGGCTAGTATATGGTGGTTACCTGCTTTGAGTCTAGATCCAAACCAAACAGGTTTCAGTCCTGATATCAGATTCATGTGATCTCTAAAGAGGTACTCAACAGTTCTGCACTTGAGTGCACTTATTAATAAGTGCAAATAATGGCTATATTTATTCTTAAAGAGTTCTTGTGAAAATCCACTTACGTTACATGTAGAAGGCTTTCAAAATAATGCCCAGCACATAGAAGGCCTCAATAAGCTTTTTGAATTATTTTGATTTTGTCTCTGATTATAGCTTGCATTGCAAGGTTGCCTCATATGAAAGTAACTTCTCAGTCACTAACATATAGATTCTTGTCTTAAAGCTTACTTTGCTTTCCACATAATAATGCCAACTGTAATAATGTAATAATACATACTATATTTGGAGGTTTTTTTTTTGAGTGTTCAAACTTAGACTAAAAAGAAATATAGTAGACTACCAACTGTAATGGTTGACATTATGCAGTAAATTAGGAAGGGTGCTATTTGTTGGACTCACAGTGACACATATGGTTTGTTCCATAGAAGTGCATAACCAAGTTCCTAACAGAAAATATCTTTGAGACATGGTTTTATTTACACATCTGCTTCTACCAGTACGTTACTGAATTCTATCATTAGAACCCAGGAGCAGAGGAGTCTTGTATTATTAATGTGGGCAGGGACATCTATCTCGCTACATGAAATCATTTCCTTACATATAGTAGAAGGTTAGACTCTAATGTTACTTTATAAAACCAAATGTGCAGAAAAAAATTAACACTGGACTGTAGCACTCCTACAACCAATAGCCTGAAAAACATATTGGCAATGGGGAAGGTTATTTCTTACACTTTTTAAGTCCTAAAAATAATCTTTCTACTCCCTATATTCTTTGTATTTCTGAAAAATAATCTTTCTTATCCCACATCACAGATGTCTGCATAGCTACAGACTCCAATAGTAAAATAACAAATGGATTCTCAAGATTACACTGCATCTGTTCGCGAAAAAAAAAAAAAAAAGCAAAGCACTTCCCTGCAGAGAGTAGGAATAGTCAATGTCTTTGTTGTACCTCATGCAATTATATTTGGACAAATTAGGTGGTCCTTCCCATGTCAGTCAATGTAACAAGATCTTAAAAGGAAATAAAAATTCATTTTTACTTCATGTCTGAGGCAGAAGGCACACAGACAGAAGCCCAGATTACTATTGCTTTTAAAAAAGGAAATACCATCTGTTGTGCGTAGAAATTAATACTCAGGCACCCTCTAACTGTGGTAAGAACTTTGACGTTGGGACCTTGTATCCACAAATATCCCTCAGATTTTCACTAAAGGAATGCATAGGTTAACAGAAAAGAAGAATGGAAACAAAGGCATGCTTTTTTTCTGAAAATTTAATATGTTAAAATTAGACTCGAGAACTAGCAATATAGAAAACATTGTCTACCCCCTCCTAGAGGTGGAAGATAAGTACCTATTCCTAACAACACCATGCTCTTCAGAAATAGGGTCCAGAGACCCCTGAGCTGGAACTGAAACTGTATGCCCACTCCCCGACTACTAGCTTTCATGATACCAGAAGGAGCCTTGAGGGCTTCCAAAGGAGAGAGGCAAGCAACAGCCTAACCTAGCTATTAACCTATGAGACATATGAATGACCATCATGGTACAATAACCCTAAGGGTGTAGTAGTGGCACATATATCTTAGCGATAACCAACAGCTCTGAAAATGGTCTTCAGACACTCTTAACAAGCAGGAGACCATGACTGTTACTGGAAACCTAGCTAACTTCTCAGTGCTAGTGAAGTCATGGTTATTGGAGGAGAATCTACAACCACTAATTTATTAAATGAGCATAGTTCCTATCAATAATATCAACATTTGTCCTTATAACCATGGGTAAGTTAAGTCTTCACCCCTCATCACAAGATTTCTCTTTTTCATAGAAACCAAAACAGAAAACCATAACCAATCAAAATGCAGAGTTGTTGAGCCTAGTCTCAGTGGCTACATCTACAAACACTCTTGCATGTAAAGCTCTGGGAACATTGTGGAAGACAATGGAGAAAAGATAGTAAAAGTCAGAAAATCAGGGAGTTTGCTGTAAGATGGTGTCTCCTAGTAATGTCAGAAGCTACATTCATAAGGTTCTACGAACATTATTGTTCAGCTGTTAGCTGAGCAGTGATGACACTGGTGGGTATGCCAAAGTGGGGAGAAAAAGTCCACGAAGCCTAAAGCCTACACAAGGAACTATAGGCAACTGTGAAAAGCTGGGAGCTTCCCCAGAGAAGAGCACAGCAATTAGTTGTCCAGTGATAATGAGTTAGCCCCCAAAACACAAATACAAGCAACATTATGCAGACCAAGCAGGTTATAATTATTAATATATGTGTATATACAAATGCATATATGCATACAATAACAATTAAAAGAGGCCATGAATTAAAGGAATGTGGGGAAGGTTATATGGGAGGGTTCGGAAGGAGGAAAGAGAAGGGAGAAATGTAAGTATATTATAATCTCAAAAATGTAGATAATGAGAGATCAAAAATCTTCCTATAACCTTCATAAACCTATGTGTTTGACTTAGTAGCTTCATTATCTAGAAAGTTGTATAATAACCATGTTTTCTCACATCAGTCCATGTGGGTCCCATCAACACAAGGTGTACTTCTTAGATTGTTAGACACTTGGAGAAACTTTTTTTAACTTTTAGACCAATCATGGACATTTACATTAAAAATCCAATATATTTGCAGGAACTTTGCAAAATACAAAGATCTCTACAAATGCCATAGAGGTTCTCATTATTAAACAAGGTGCAGAAGGGTTGTGGTGGCTGTCCTAAATTCTATTTTCACAGGCATCTCCTCAGTATCAAACCTCTAGGGGGAAATCACAGTCCTTCCTGCTGGATGTTCACAGCGAAGGAGATCACTTCAGACCTCACAGTATTGCCTGGCTCTACAGAGATTTGGACCCTCAGCAAGAGTTGTGACACTACAGTCCAAAGCCTCCAGAGATGCCAGGGGAAGACTGGAGAAGCCATTTCACTTTCATACTGCAATGCAGTTGGTTTCTGCTGGTTCTCCTAATATCTTTAAATCCCAATAACCTTCAATCCAATTCATCCTGGTCTTATTAATTTTGAGAAATAAGCCCATAGTTTCTATGTCATTGGGCATCACCACTCCTAAGATGTTTTAATCAATCTGTTAGAGCCTTTGCTTACAAATAGTATTATAGCTATCGTTTCAAAAGTGGCTATGGGTAAATCTCTCTCTCTCTCTCTCTCTCTCTCTCTCTCTCTCTCTCTCTCTCTCCCTCTCTCTCTCTCTCTCTCTCTCTCTCTCTCTCTCTCCTTATTTTCATTCAAATCAGAATTCAGTGAGGCTCAAATTGCAATATCTGGTAAGTTTTTTATTTTATTTTTATTATTAAAACATTTTTAACTTTAAACATTTTAATCTTTTTCTTCCCCTCTCCCAGGTTTTTCCAGCTTTCCCCCTCCCTAACCTCTCAACCTTTTTCTTGCTTAGAAAAAAAATAAACAAAATCAAATACAACAACAACATCCCCCTAAACCAAGAAAACAAAATAAAATGCCACCCCCCAAAAAACACCAAACCATAACCGAATAAAAGCACATATAAAAATGTGGGGTCCATTGTATGTTAATCCTGAACATGAAGCTTACCATGAAGTGGTTGATTTGTCCAGTGTTACTCTAATGGGGAAAACTAATTTCTCTCCTAGTAGGTATCAATGACAGTTCAGTTGTTATCTTTACTCTAGTGGCTAGTATTCATCATCCATCCATGCATCCATGCACCCATGCATCCATGCATCCATGCATCCATCTATCTATGCATTCATCCACCCACCCACCCACCCACCCACCCAAGAATTCATTGATCCACCTACCCACGCACGTATCTATCCATGCATTCATCCATCCACCCACCCACACATCCATCCATCCACCTATCCACATACCCCACCAATGCATTCATCTATCCATCCATCATCCTTGCACCCACCCATGCATGCATGCATGCATGCATGCATCCATCCATCCATCCATCCACCCACATACCCACACATCCATCCATCCACCCATCCATGCATCCCATCCATCCATCCACCCACCCACCCACCCACCCACCCACCCATGCATCCATCCATTTGTGCATCCATGCATCCATCTATGCATCCATTATTTTTTAAAAATATGACAAAATAAAATATAATACAACAAAACTTAACTATCATATTAAAGTAGGATAAGACAAATGAACAGAAGGAAAAGAAGCCAAGAGAAAGCAAAAGACTCAGAGACCCACTTGTTCACACACTCAGGAATCCCATAAAAATACTAAACTGGAAGCCATAATATATATTCAGATGACTTCTTACAGAGCCATGCAGGCTCTGAGTATGCTGTGACTTCAGTCTCTGTGACTTATGAGCTTTGATCATGTTGATTTAGAGGGTCTTGTTTTCTTGTGTCCTCCATCTCTTCTGGCTCTTACACTCTGTTTCCTCTTTCACAGGTTTCCCTGAGGTCTGAGGGAGAGGGATTTGATGTAGATATCCCATTAAGGGCTGAGCATTCCAAGGTGTCTCACTCTTAGCATAATGACTGACTGAGGGTCTCTACATTTGTTCCCATCTGATGCAGGAGGAAGCTTCTCTAATGATGGCTGAATAAAAGGCACTGATCTAGGAATATAGCAGAATACCTTCAGGAGTCATTTTATCACTACATTATTTTTAATGCAAGTACTGTTTGGTCACCCAAACAGTGTTGAGTATAGGTTCCATCTCGTGGATGCGTCTTAAGTCAAATCAGTTATTGAAAGCTCCTACAAGCTTTGTGGCACCATTGCCTTAGTATCTCTTGTAGGCAGGACACCATTATAGATAAGGGTTTGTGGCTCACTTGGTCTTTACATTTTTCTTTTGATAGCATGAAGAATATCTTTCTGTAAAAGAATCTGGAATGTAGGGAGGGATATAGGCTCTATGTAGACACCAGCTCAACATCTATCTTCAATGAGTTGTGTAGCTGTTGTCTTCAGCAGTGAGCCTTGGTGTTACCTTGTGGAGAGCAACCTATAGTCTTGGCAACTGTCTGGGTTGTTTGGGGATTCCTGTGAGGCTCGTTTGGCCAACAACTCAATTAGATGTCAGCCAATCAAGGTACTAGAAGCTCTATTTGGTGACAAGAGATGGCCAGTTGGGATTCTATCTCCCCCATTATTTAGTGATTTCATTTAGGTTGCCTTTATATACGTATATTTTTAGGAAGTTTCTATTGTCAGATTTTCTTACTACCCCTCAATCTCCCTTAACTTAAGTTTAGCTGTCTCTCTCCATGTTCCCTCTTACAACTTCTTTATTCTCCCTCCTGACTTGACGCTCCCATTTTGAGACCCCAAACTGACTGTAGTTCCAGCACATAAACTAAGAAATTCAAAGAATAGGTCTCCATTGGAGTGCTCTCAAATTGTATATGTACATTTATATTCAGGTCCACTGTCATTTGTACTATTATTGTTATGGGATGCATGGCATCCCTTCTTCATATATTGAACTCCTTACAATGGAATGTGAATATGATTGGATATATATATATAGCAGCTTTACCAAGGTAGTTAAGTTCAAATGAGATCATTTGTTTTGGCTGTAATCCAATATAACCAGGATTCTTATATGAAAAGGAAGTTGAAAAATTCTACCTTATTTGAGAAATCAAAGTGGTATTGAGTTAGAGTCAGTTTTGCCACACGGATACTCCATGTCTTGGATACTCTAGGTTGCTTTCTTATTTAACACCACTAACTTCCATTACATCTTTTCAGTAATTGTCAATGACTGGTAGAACCCTGGTTGCCTCACATCTAGCTGCAAAGGGAGTTGAAAGAGCAAGTATCAGTAGTATTCAGGTTTTGCAATGGGAGACAAGCTTGGATTTCAAGATGGTAGACATGTGAAGCATAAAAATTCTGAGTTCTCAATGGCTAACACACATCAAACACATAAATTGCGATTTAGAAAAAAACTTATTATTGGCCACAGAATTTTATTTTTACTTCTGTATATTTTTAGAACTATATTCCAGTCCTCTATGTCTCATATATATATATATATGATACACACACATATATACATACATATTTATCACCACTACCCATGGTAACTTCCAAAGTCTTATTCAGAGTTTCCTAACTCATATGTGTTGAGAGTCTTGGTGTGGTAGGTATTAGATAAAGGGCCAACATTATTCTGCTACCCATGAAGGTACTGAATCATTGGAAAATATCTCATTATAAGAGAAGAACATATTAAAAAATATGAACTTTTGAATAAGAAAGGATGAGACTTTCTGCAGGTTTCTCACCTTTGGTCTCAGACTTTCCAATTGCAAAGGAACAATAAAATCTGTATGCCTGCCCCTGAAGGCTGTTTGTGAGAATTGGACATAATACAAGGTATATAAATAGCACCAGGTAAAACTGAAATCCACTGTGATAGTTTGTTGGCTTTCAGTAACATCAAAACAAACAAACAAACAGACAGACAAACAAAAATCCCAAACAATATTTTTACCTGATTTTGTTTTATTTTAATCCACAGATTAAGTTACTTTGTGTTTCCTTTTTCTGAGTGACATTATTAATAAATATGACATGATGGGAACTTTCTAGATAAAAGGAGTACCTTCAAACAACAACACCAAAACCAGATCGAATCTTCCAAACTGTTTTTATTAAGGTCAATGACCTGCTTCTCTATGCTACATCAAAACATCAGTCTCATAATACAAGAAGACAAAGGTCAACTTACTCATGGCATTTACTCTCCAACCTCAGAACCAGTATCTCTTCATTTTGTCTTTTGTCTTGAAAAACCAGAGGATGTTCCTATAAACACACTTGTTCCCAGATATATGGATTCAATACAAAAATGTTTGTCATCCCCAAAGTCAGCATTAAATCAGGCATTTCTGTTTCTTGTGATTATTGATAAATTTATTCCGTCAGTATGCTGTGTGCCAGGTCTGTGCCTGGCACCAATGATATATATGAAGGAGAAATACATTGTATCTTTTGTTATTGATATTGTTTACATGGAAGTTGGGTGATATTACTCAAGTTGAATTTATTAGCTCTGAAGAAGGGTATCATTCATCTATCAATCATCCATCCAACAGTTATGTGCCGAATGTCTAAGTGCCAAGCAATGTCCTATGTGCTGGTAAGTAGTAGCCACTGTCAATGTATACATAGCAAGTGCCAGAACATGTATTCCTTTCTTTGGATGGCTGTAGAGGTTTGAATAAGAATGGCCCCCATGGGCTCAGAGATTTGAATGCTTGGTCATCAGAGAGTAGGTGTGGCCTTGTTGGAGAAAGTGTGTCACAGGGGTAGGCTTTGAGATTTTAGAAGCCTAAGCCAGGCCAAGCGGCTCTCTCCCTTTCTGTCTGCAGGTCCTGACGTAGAACACTCAGCTACCTTGTTTGCCTGAGCGCTACCATGCTCCTGGCCAGGAAGATAATAGACCTCTGATACTGTAGGCAAGTCAAAAATAAGTGTTTTCTTTTATAAGAGTTGCTGTAGTCATGGTGTCTTTTCACAGTGATAGAACATTAAATAAGAATAATATATCTAATGTTTTCAGTAAGCCTATGAGGTATACATTATAATACATAAGAACTATAATGTTAGAAGGAATAGCTAGCTTGTTCAAGGTGACAAAACTTGAAAGGGGTAGATCTGACTGCAGGATTCAAATGTAACCTCTGTTCAATAGCCTCTCAGAAGAAGCCTTGCCTGTGACTCACAAAGTTGATGAACCAAGCGAATAGATCCATTTAAGTGCAGCAGGAGAGTTATTGCTCCCTCAGGGTCCTTGCTATAGCTGCTCTACTAGTGCTACCAATTTCTATAAATGGGGAAAACAGTAATTAGGCCTACTGAGTTGAAATCTGGGCCCAGAGTGATGCTATAATAGCTACAGCCATAAGTACGGATGCAAACAGCCTCAGTAAGCAATGCACTGCCTTGAAGAGTGACCACAGGAAATTTTCAGAGGATTTTGGTTTTCTGTTTTAGCCACTGCAAGATCAAACAACTTTACCCTCACTTCTACTTCTTTTTAAGATTGTTTTTGTTTGTGAAAATGGAGTATTTTGTTCTAAAAGGCTTTGTTCAACCTCTGGAAAGGTACAGTGGAAATGTTTAAGGCACGAATGTGCTCATTCACAGCCTTGTAGACATTCAGGACAGTGATTTTTTCTTTTACTTTTTCTTTTCTTGTGTGTGTGTGTGTGTTTGTTTGTTTGTTTCAGGGTGATAGTACTATGGTAATGAGTTATGAATAAAAGAAATTCTGCAAGTTGGAAAGCAGATGGAGAAGGAGGTCTTCAGCACATTCAAAGAAACCAAAACCTAACATGGAAATGGGGAAAAGCTAAGAAGCATCCAATTTCCATCATGTAAATGTCATCATGCTAGAGTTAAGGAAGTCTCAGAAGCTGTGAGAATCAAGTACCTTGTAACAAGGTGACAAGTCCTAGTGTCAGGGAGCTCCTGACCTTAACCATAGTTTATATATGAGGTGCAAAATGACACACACACACACACAACACACACACACACACACATACACACACACATGAGCACACACACATGAGCACACACACACACAGACACTCAAACACATGTGCACACACACAGACACAGACAGACAGACAGACAGACAGACACACACACACACACACACACGTGTGCTCATGTAGACATATACATGCACACACATGATGGACTGCACCATAAATCTCTGAACCCAAATGAACCCCTCCTTCTTTAATCTGCCTTCACCAAGTATTTTGGCATAGCAACGAGAGAAGTAATAGTATAGGAACTAAGCCTCATTTACTGCTGGTGGGGAGGGAAATGGTAAAACCACTCTGGAAGGCAATTTGGTAGCTTCTTAAAACTCAATATATGGTTATGATATGATAGCATAATCACTTACTTTTTTTCAAAAATAAGGCATTTGTTTAATAAGAAACCTGCATTTGAGTGTTTACAACAGGTACCATGGCCGCACAAAGAAGAAACCAAGATACCCTATCATAAGTAATTTGATAAATTGTAAAGCATTCAGACAATGGAATAAAACAAAAATTTCAGCAATAAAACAAAAATGGAGTATTTAAGGCATTAAAAACATGGAGAAACTTCAATGCACATTCCCATCATAAGATCATGAGATCATGAGAAGATAGAGCTATGGGAAAGAGTGCTCTATTGCTTTGAGAAGAAACACACACCTAATATTTTGGTATTCTCCAATACTGAGAAGCAAATGGAGCTGTAAAGGAAGGGTAATCTAAATATAGCACAAGGAACAGTTCAGCTGTGGACAATGTTCACTCAGTTATGACGTTGTGAACACTGCATATCAACATTAGAAAACATTTTGATTATTACTAATGGTTCTATTAAGCATATTAGACATTTTACCAACTGTTCTGAAGGGCTATACAGCAATACTGAAGGCCACCTGGTGGGCAAGAACTTGCTATGTCCACTTAGCTTAAGCAATAGAGTAAAGGTCTGTCATGTGGAAACTGCAGAGTAGCAGGCACTTCCCAATTTATTTGAAATTATTGCCGTATTGGTGACACTAGTTAATCACAAGATAGTGGTATTTGGGAGACAGAAGGGAAAGATATGTGAGTGTGAGTGTGTGTGTCTGTGTCTGTGTATGTATATATGTATGTGTGTGTATATGTGTGTGTGTGTGTGTGTGTGTGTGTGTGTATTGGTGGACTGTTGTGGGACAAGAGAATGAATCTACAGAAAAGTGTAGTGTATAAATCACAAAGCTCCCTCCCTTTCTTCCATCTTCTATTCCATCCTCTCTTCCCCACCTTTTTTCCTATCCTGAAAGTGGAACCTGGGGCCAATAGAGAACTGCTCTACTCAATTCTGCTTCCAGCACCATTACATTTCTATATTGCTCAGTAATCTTTGTTTAACTTAAAACATTCGAAAAAAATGACTAAAGACACAGGTCAGGAAAGACATGTGACCTTTCTTTCCTTTCTGCTTACTGGATGTTCACTACTATGGAGAAAGAAACAAAATATCCTATATCAGCATTTCAAATCCACAAACCAACTAAGTGTGACGGTGTTTCTAACCAGCAACAAGCAAATGATAAATTGCCTGTATATTTGGAAGGTGGAAGAAAGCGTTCTAAATGAATACAAGTTGCATGGTGATGGAAATTCAAACACAGATATCTGTCTGCTTTCAAAATTTAATATTTCCTGGGCCTCAAGAGTGTTTTATTAAAATTCAGAGCATCAGTATCAATCGCTTTAGCCACACGATACCATTTGGTACCCAAAGAATGTGGTAACCCATGTCTGGATACTGTTTTATACCCAAACTATTCTTTTTTTGCCCCTGACAAGACTTAGCTACATGCAGCACCAAGGAATTACTCATTGTGAAGCAGAACACTTAAGTCTTCATTGACAGCTGATCTTTCAGTTTAAAGTCAGCCTTAGATGTCCCAGGATGGGGTGATATCCAAGGGGAACTTCCCCTTCTTTGAGGAGAAGTGAAGGAAGTTATGGGAGAGGGATCTGTAAGGGCGGAGCTGGGAGGAGACTAGGCAGGGGGCTACCACAGGAATGTAAAGTAAATACAAAATAAATTGTTGAAAAAAATAAAATGTATGATTCTTCCCACATAAATTTATATTAGTTATTGTCCTTCATAAAGTTAACCAAAGTGTTCAGTCATAAAAATTACAGCAATCCTAAAATGTTGAAGAAATGTATGTTGTGTTGAAGTTAAAACACTAGATTTTTACAGAAGAACATTAATTCAGAAGGAAATAAATGATCGTAGATTAAAAAAAAAACCACTAGATTTTGAGGCACAAAGGCATGGGTTCAAGGTCTCTGGACTTAACTAGTTGTATATGTTTGAGCAAGTGAGTTTAAAGTTTCTGAGCCACTATTATCCATCTAAAGGCTTGCTGGACTTTATGTACAGACAGTTTCTTGTAGGGAGGAAACATAGTAGGCTGTATAATTCTGAGCCTGTTGAAAGCTAAGCCCCAGCAGCCTTCTCAGTCAGTTTTAGAATCACAAGCTGGTGAATCCTTGGTGAGGTCATTATTTTTAGCTTTGGAACTGTTAGGAAGTCTGTAGGGGATTTTCACACATTCAACAAATTAGCAAAGGTCATCTAAACAAACCCACTAGCTGCATCCATTGGCTTGAGATTCTATCAAACAAAGGCTGTCATATTAAATTAAAGACCTTCCCATTGTCTAAATTTCCAGTATTCCCATTAAAAGGGTCAAGGTGAATTGTGGTTTCCAATGATCCATTGAGATTGCATTTCACTTTTAAAAAATTTAAATTAATTTACTTTTAATGTGTGTTTGTCTGTTTTGCCTGCATGCATTGTGTGCACTACATCTATGCCAGTTGCTCACAGAGATCAGAAGAAGGCATGCAACCCCTCAGAACTTGTTACAAACAGTTGTGAGTCACCATGTGGGTGCTTGGAATCAAGCTCCAGTCACCAGAAAGAGCAAGTGCTCTTAAACCCCTGAGACATCTGTCCAGTCATTAGATGCAGTTTAAATCACAAATGTTGCCCTCAGTAAAATCTGTTTGTTCTCTGTCAATATCCTTCTATTTTATCAGAATTTTGGTATATTTTCTGCCACTGTAAACCTTTTGTTCTCTTCTCTGTTTAAGCTCAAGTTCAAGTTGCATTTCCAGAAAGTCACGCTGAACTTTTCTCATGCTGTTTGCATGACTATGTTTCTCTTGAACCTGGATTGACTTGTGTTTAAAAGTTGAGTTTTGTGTAAAGGTTTGATACATGGGTCAGACAGGGCTCTGAAGCTTTATATAAGCCTCTAATCCCATTCCTTTATTCTTGATTGATTATCCAAGCTTATGAAGCAGCTGTACCCATGACAGGGTACCCACACCATGGCTCTTGCAAAACTGTTGAAATGTTGTGCCTGCGGAAACGCCTTAGTGGTTAAAATACTCATGAGGGTAGTAACTAGGATCCTCAGAACCCAGGAAGATGCCAAGTGGGCATGCCGTTCCAACCTCTGAAAGCAGAGATCATGTTCCCAGGGCAATCTGGTTAGTGACACTAGCCATATGGACAACTGAATCACTCCTGGGCTTGCATATGCACATGCACCTATGTGTGCCCACACACATGAAAACATGCCTAGACATACACATGCACACCACACACATGAAAATGGAAAGAAAATTTAGTGTTGATTTCCTTGCTTTTGATGTTGCCATAAATAGTGTCAAATAATTAAACGATTTCTCTACTTTTTTTTTTTAATTTGTGGTGCCAAAGATTGAACCTTCAGCCTCCTATATACTAGGCAAACACTGTGCCATGACTTATCTCTTCAGTCACTGCTTTACCATAAAATCTGAATGGGGCCTTTCCATCAGTGTGAACCACAGTTATCAGCGCCTTCACCAATCCCTTTCCTTTTTTGGAATCTATTTTTTTTTTTTTTTTTTACAGAATTGTACTTTGTTGTTAAGCTGATGGATTGCATAGAAAAAAATAGTTGGAATTCAGGGCCCTCTTTCAGAAAAATCTGCTGGGTAAATATCACTCTTCAGAGAGAAAAAGTTTCAATCTTATACCTCGTTTGTAGTTTCTTTTACTTCAACCAGTAGGCAACATAGTAATTCTGGAGTCCGTTTCCCCACTCTTTTCCAGCTATTATAACATCTCTGGGGTTTTCATTTTTCTATTTTAGTTTTCTTTTGTTTTAGTTTCTATGATGGTTTGTTTTAGATTTGTACTGTGTATGTATGTGTGTGTAGGAGGGCGTGTCTCCCACCTTTGATCGAATGAGATGGAGATTAAAAAAAAGATAGATCCTCTTTCTACTCCTTCACTGAACAACACTAGTTATAGTTTACATGTCATTACTTCATAATTATTCTCTCATCTTAGGCTTTGTTGTTTTATGTTCGTCCAAGAAGATTGTAAGCTAGAAATTATTCTCAGTACTTTGCTCACCTGCCAGACATTTATGAGGGTGCAAAGTCACATTGTGCCATATCTGTGCCACATGTGATTATGATTACATTGCTAGAACATGGCCAATAATGTGAGACTGAGACTAAGAATCAAGAAGTGGCATTGGTGACTCAGTGGGGATACTTGTTTGTCTTTATAGTGAACTGGATGGTTTTTACAATGTTGTTTCTCAAAATAACTGAAGCACTGTTATATTCTTAATGTTCTCCTAAAATGCAAAGGCTCCCCAAACTTAAAAATTCTCCTCAGTTGTGAAGTGGTGTAGAGAACAAAGCTCTATCAAGATGTAGGTACATAAGGCTCACTGTACATAAAATGATCTCTATAAGTAGTTATTAGATGAGTAGAGTAGAAAATTACAAATAATACAAAATGGGATTCTGGGGACTTTTTGCTGGTCTTACAGGGCTTGTCATCATGTTAGCAACATTATAAAAAATACCATAAGTACATGACTTGAAACTGAAAGTGGACCCCCTGACAGAGTTATTAATTTAACAGGCTGGCAAGCCAAGGACGGATGAGATTCTGCACAGAGCCTTACCAACCTAAGACAGAAGTGCATTGCTTATGATAATGCATATTCCATGATGGGTAAGGAAGGCTTTCTTGTCAGAATGACCTAAGATAGGCTCAGTCTGGTTTATGCAATACAAAGGGGGAGATATGGAAAGCTTTTGTGGCTGCTTGGCAGAAATCTGTCATTGGCCAAGGACAAGGAAATGGGCTGCTTGGAAGGAATCTGACATAGGCCAAGGACAAGGAAATGGACTGCAGGCAAGAATCTGACATTGGGCTGGAACAAAGAAGAAATTTCAGGCAGAAATCTAAATCCTAGGCTAGAACAAAGAAGTAATAATAGGCAGAAATCTAAATCTTAAGATAGGACAAAGAAGTAGGCTTCAGGCATTAAAATGACTTTAGGGTAAGACAGGCAAGTAAGCTCAGATATTTTTGTCATCCTGATAAGCCCTTAGAAACAGTGATCACAGGAGTGATCATGGGACTCTGTTTATTGTCATGCATGTTCTTTGCTTATTTGGGTTTATTGTCTTCCTTGTTCCTGGACTGTTTGCATCTACTGTTTTGCTAGTTCCTCAACCTAGAACTGACCTTAATACTTGCATGTAATTTAAACAGTATAAAGGCAAAAAAGAAGGAGGAGGGATGGGATAGGTGATTAATGGGTGGGGGGAAAGGGGAAGGGAGATGGTATCTGAAATGTAAACAAATAAAATATCAAATAAAAAAAGTAAACAGAGGGACAAAAACAAAGATCTTATCTGACTATATGTCCAATACTGATTTTGTTTCCATTTTAAATCAATTTATATAAACTTTGTTGCAGTGAGTCATTAGGAGCTCATCTGCAGACAGATGAAAAAATATCATAAAAGAAAATCTAGAAAAGAATGTCCAAGAATCCCCTACTCCATATTTGAGTTTGTCAGAAAGAGGTGTTTGGACTTGCTCTGGTCTAATAATTGTGTTCCTAGAAAATTCCTGTGTTGAAATCCCACTCCTTGAGGTGAATGGAGTAGAGAAGAAGGGCTTTGGGCAGTAAGTCGGAGCTGCCAAAGCTGCTGAAGTTAGCTTCCCTTCTACTCAATTCTTCTTGCCAGCTTTTCTAATATTTGTGCATGTTTGTGGATCCCCACACGGTGAGGATCCAAATATGAATCCAAACTGGGATCCAAATATGGAGCCCTTAATACGTTCAGTGGCTCTTCTGTTCCCTTGATAAGATCTTGACTGGCAACAAAATGCTAAATGTTAAACTGCAACTCAATGTGTTTATATAAAGAGAGTAAGAGCACTTTGGGAAAAAGTCTATAGTATTCTTTTAAATTATTTAACCATTGTTTAATAAACTATCGATTCAAAATGTTCAGAAATATCCCAGGGATTTAAGAAAGTCATATTTCCCAAAGTAGTCTACTTTAAAACAATATTTTATATGAGGATCATGAAAAATAAACAACAAATAGCTTGAGAACTCATGGGATGCAGCCCACGGGTTACCAGAGCCACATGGGTGAGCCTCAGTGTGGCACAGCCCTGAGGACCTTGTGTTCTGAAGACTTTTCAATGTTATGGGCTACTGCTCTGCTTGCTGCTCTCACATCCCTCATAATCTAAGAACTGTATGAAAACTTTAAGGGGGCTTCTAGTACCTCACTAGATAATATCTCTGACACTCGTAATATTAATGCTTGATGTCTTTCAGGCATTGTTGCTGGAGCAGATTATGATTCTATCACCACCCTAGAGAAGAATTTAAGAGATATAGATTGTCACCAATGACCACCACCCTTAGAAAACATTTGGAAAAATGAAGTTGTTAGTGAAACTAGGTTGAGATGTTTTTACTATAGGCTCTGATATAAAAAATCTTAGGGAACAATATGAAGTTCAGAAAGGCACATCTTACTAGTTAAAGCTAGGGACCCTTTATGGTCAGGGAACAAGAACAATGGCAGCACTGTCTGAAGTGACTCTCACTGGGCCTGGACTTGTGATGATTGATTTCTTATACCCAGTTTTGCCCTCAGCTTCCTGATATGATTTATTAATAATTGCTGATGAGTAGATGTGCATTTTGAGGATTTAAGGCAGATATGACTGATTTTTATATAAAAGTTTGGATTTCTGATTCTGTTAAGATTCTTACAAGATTATTTTTAAAGATAAGTAATAAAATAATCACTTCTCTCTTTGTAACGGCAAATTGTTGCCTGTAAGAGAAACTGGCTGAGAAAAATATCTTGCTTGCTTACACTTTGTTACTCTATAACAAGTTGCTTGGTTATGAATGTACATGGTTTCTTTTTTTTTAGAATAATTTGTTTTCTTTACCTGTACTACATAATATTATTTCTTGTAAAGGTATTATTGAGGAAAACACTGATTTTTCATAATCACTTACTAAAAGAAAACTAAACATAATCACATTGTAATTGTATTCTGTTTGAAAGAATTTGCTGGGATATATAAGGGATGGAAGAAAAAATAAAGTAAGGAATGGTGTGGTGTAGACAGAACATTGTCTCTCCCATTCATCAACTATGTGTCTATGTATAACATTTGTGCGGATGAGGGTTGGAATATTGGTCCTTCCACCCACCGATTGTGTGTATTTGTGTATGTTTGTGTGGAGTGCTTAAACTCTGCTTGCTGGAGCTTTGCTCTAATTATTCTATGTGAGAATATGTATATGGCTGTAGGTTTGTATGCATATATGTATGTGTGTATGTATATATGCATGTATATTTGTGTGTATGAAGCTATTGGACTCTCCCTTTTGTTTCATCCATTTAGTCTCTCTCTGTGTGTGTGTGTGTGTGTGTGTGTGTATGTGTGAATTTTCTGTCTTTCATTCTCTTTCTCACCAGCTCAAGTCAGTGGCTCTAAGCACTGACCCCCAACATCTGCCTGCCTTGGTTTACCCACCACACACATGCCAAAGCCAGAGCCATTGGCAATTTTAATTTATTGTTTGAAAATATCATGAATTTGTACAATAGATTTTTATCATATCCATTCATCATTACCTCTCTTCAATTCCCCCTAGTACTCTATCTCTTTTACAACCCCTTGCATCTTAATTATTGATGTTCATATACACATGGGCATAGAGTCATCCACTGTGGCAAGCTATGAGAAGCCACATTTGCAAAGGAGAGTGGTTAGAGAACCACTCTCCCTTAGCAGTCTCCGACTACCAATGTGTGCAAAACCCCTGTCATGTCTAGAGGTGGACATTTCTCAGCACTCCCTTCCATTCTCTGGTACTTATATTCTTTCCACATCCTCTTCCAGGATGTTCTAAGAGCCTTGGAGAGGGGGAGGATATACATGTCCTATCTGTGGCTGAGCCCTCACAATTGCTTATTCTCTACACAAAGCATCTTATTTTGCTATCTAGAAGAAACTAGGCCAAAAGCATGAAGTTTCTCTCCATGTTGACAGTATATATATATACACCTGTGTATCCGTGTATGTATGTATACACATACGTCTAATCACATACACAAGAACACACACGTTATTATTCTCGGGACACTTATACATTATTTGCCAATATCAGAGAATGACAAAAATTTAGCAGAAACAACTTTGAGGGCATTGAATCATTTTTTTTTTATAACTCAAGTACAAACATTACAGCTATTGTTGGAACACATCTGTAGGATGTGTGGCTTATCTATAGGAAAAGCAGTGATTTGTAATGGTTGATACTCTCTGTGACCACAGTGGAAAGAATTGTCACTACAGTAATGGAAATTTGTCAAAATGCTTGAGATCACACAGCTTGAGAACGCACGGGATGGCAGGTAAACAGTTCTCCATGTAGAAGTCACTGATAATGTCATATTTTATCTGAAGGAAGTTTGGTCAGTGGCCAGTGAAATAACATATAATTCTCCATACTCAAGGGTAGTGAGTTCACTGAAGACACTAGATATTCACAGTTAGAATTTATTTAATACAGATCTCTTTTATTTGTAACAGTGACAAGCAACTTGGGGTATCAATTGTAGAAATAGAAGAAGACTGGGACAGCAGGGAAGAATGGTTGAGTGTTTTGGTGGCCCTTTCAGCACCTGATTTTGTATGGCTTTGGTATGTCACATACATCCTATCTTAGTTACATTTTCTATGTTGTGAAGGGACATCATTACAATTCTTCTAAAGGAAGATATTTAACTGGGCATGGTTTACAGGTTAGGAAGTTTAGTCCATTATGGTCATGGTGAGAAGCATGGCAGCTTTCAGGCAGACATGATGTTGAAGAAGGAGCCAAGAGTTCTACATCTGAATCTGCAGGCAATAGGAAGAGAGCATGCTGCTAGGCCTGGCTTGGGCATTTGAAATCCAACAACCAACTGCAGTGGCACACTTCTTCCAGTAAGGCCACAGCTACTTCATCAAGGCCATACGTCCTAATCTCTGTCAAGAAGTGCCACTCCCCAATGACTAAGCATTCAAATGTATGAGCCTGGGGGGGGCATTCCTATTCAAACCACCACACAGGCTCACTTTTTTATTTAGAATATTGCCAACTATTGGCTTTATACAGCCTCCATGTTCACAGCAGTGAGTGTATGCATCAGCCACATACCACACTCAACTCCGCTCCCGGTGATTTTTTTTTTTTTTTGCTTTCAATCTTGAGTTGTGCTTTATGTGACTGTTTTGCATTGGATTTATATAATAGACTGTAGGATACATTAAACCAAAGGTCTTACCTGGAATACAATAAAGATTTTAAGAACTTTGTGAGTGAGTGAGTGAATAAAATTAAAAATCTGAATTATTGCTGATAGAGATAATTACTATTAACAATATTAAGTATTAATTTAGGTGGGTTTATGATGTTCTGTTTGATTTTCCTATTAGGATAAGACTGGAATTCAAAACAGGGTATTTTGAAAAAAAATGTCAAAGAATGAATGTTTTCTCATTACCATCTTTCTTCCTTCAGAAAATAGAGGCTTTATGTAGAGTTGTGTAAGGGCCATGGTTTTTAAATTCGGCAAACGATGGATGTTTTCCTTCTAGAATTTAGAAGAACTATGGGAAAACAACTTGTTTCGTCAGTTTTATCTCTACTAAGACTTTCAAGTATCCATTAACATAATGGCTCATCAAACACACAGAAGAATGCTAAAATTCGACTGCTTAGCTTAGGAATGTATGGTGATCAGTACCCTGTCAATGTTAGGGACAGAAATGTGCCCTGAGAGTCTTTTAAAAGGATTACAAATTAACCTAAGGGCAGCTGAGTCACTGGCCTGTGGATGTGCCGGCGAAGTGCACAGGAATTTGATGTTGAGTCAAATTACCAGCAGAATGTTTTTCTACCTGATGTTCCAAGATCTAATTTCTATTGATCTATCTTCTAGAGAATAGTGTTGGTAAATCTGAACAAACACCATTACAGTAATGCAGGATTTGAGAAGCTAGAAGCAATAACTGTGAAACAGTGTGTGCCCCATTGAGCTGGAGTATGGAAGAATCTGAAACTTCTAGGAACCCAGAACTAGGCAAAGAGAGACGGGAAATGAATTGTCTCACACTCTGCCATCAATGCGAAGAGGGCTTTGATTGGCTGGTGATGTAAAAAACATCGGCTTTTTAGGTGCAAGCAGGTGATATGGGAGAAAATGGTTAGGACGGAAGAGGGCAGAATGATAGTGTTGACAGCAGCAGCTGGAAACTGAGAGATGAGATGGCAAGTGACAAAACTGGAAGCAAAGGCGCACCCAGCTGGAGCAGGAGCCAGAGCAGGAGCCAGAGCAGGAGCTGGAGTAGCTAGCGCCAAGGCAGAGCTAACAGGTGATTGTCCTTAGTATTATTGAGAACCCTGACCACACTTTATGGTGTGACTAAAATGCCCTGAGCATGTTGTAGGCGTTTTTTGCTTCCTTCCTTGCTTGCTTGTTGTTGTTGTTTTGTTGTTATTTTTTACCATAAGCAAAATAGGTGATTTATGGTCAGGTAGTTAGCCAATATAACTATTTAAAAAAACTTCGTTTTTATCTAAATTTGTTTTAATCAATTCCTTTTAAAATTTATTTACTTTACATCCTGATTCCTGCCCACTTCGAGTGCCCCTCCCAAAATTCTTCCCCCCACCTTTTCCCCTTCTCTGAGAGGGTGGCGCCCCACTCTGGTATCCCTCAACCCTCACACATCTAGTCTCTGCAGGGCTAGGTGCATCCTCCCACTGAGGCCAGACAAGGTAGCCCAGTTAGGGGAGTATATTCTACAGACAGGCAAATTGCATCTTGTCTTAAGGACATCATGGGAGAGTTGATCTTCTTCTTGATTTCTATCTATCAGCCCTCCATGTTTTCAGCCGATGGGCTTGTCTCTTCAGTAACCCTGTCTTCACTTCTTGCTCTAGTCAAATCCTTGGTTGCTGAAAGGCCTCTCACACCCAAGCTGATTTTACTATAATACCTTTGATATTGAGTCTGAAACTTAGTGTTCAATTACTGACATATTTCTCATGATCCCTTCTAGATTTTTCTCCTCTTTTCTTTTCAAAACCTCCTGAACTTCAATCTCATGTCATCTTGCTGATTTCTGCCAGTCCAAGGTTCATTCTTCTCTATATGGTTAGCTTCTGTGGCACCTTCATCTGACACTATGACTGTTCATCTGACTGCCTCTGATGGTTTCTTATCCCTTCACAACCACAGTACTAGACCGTGTGTAGAGGCACTCTCTTCTACACAGTTTCATCTCCTTTCCATGATTCCTTTTCCTTGAAGCTTAAATGAAAAACTCCATCTTAGATAAATTTATTGTCCTACTTTCTCCAAACCTGACATCATGTAAATTAACAAGGCTAGAGAGAGCAGGAACATGCCAAGGGGTGACACTTAGTGCCTTCAATATGCTCATAAGGACACACCCTTCTTAGACAGTAATAGCTCCCTTTACTGGTCTGAATAAATTCATGTTTTCAGGTCAGATGTTTTGTCTGAACTTTACACTTCAAACTCTAAATTTGATACTTCTTAAATGTATCACAGGCAATATAAACTTAAAATGTTGAAATGGATTGGTTTCTCCCCGTATTTTTCCTTTCTTTAGGTAATGGGATTTTCTTAGATGTTGACTCATAAAGACTACTACTTTGTAAGATTCCCAATGTCCACAGAACCTACTTATAAAAGACCACACATGAATTTTGTTTGGGTGATGTGTTATCACAGAGCTGGTAGCTTGTCTCATTTCTGTTATATTTGAATTTTCTGTATTTGTGCTTCTGGGAATATTTAACATATGGCATACCTCGATCTACCTGTGAATTGGAGAATCTTCAAAACAAATCTTTAAGCAGAGCACCATTGGGATATAGTACCAGTAATATAAAGTACTTGCTTTTAAATTTCCTGCAACCTAACAATGAAAATTAACTATACTAAAACTTTAATAATCATCACCAAACTGCAAATTTAGCATATTCATGTTTATTTTTTATTATTATGCTACTAACAAAAAGTTGGTCATAAATCACCAGGAAGACAATAGGAAAGACATCATTTTGCCTTTCCTGTATTGGGAAGGAACACTTCCTAATATAGGCAATCAAAAATCAGAGAAAAATGTAACATACCTTCTCTTTAGAAGAAGCACTGTTTTGGCATATACGTTCTGAGAAGAAGAGATAAATTCTAGTCATGGCCATGAGTGCAGGGAAGTACAAGTTGAACTTCCGATTCAACAAGTGGATACCCAGTGCATGCAGGTGACAGTTGAAAGTCCACCACCACTGCCATCTAAATGTAGGAAGGCAATAAGGTAAGGGTACTCAGCACCTGGATATTCGCTACGACTTTGAAGCTGACCATTCATCAGAGGACAATTGCTAGCCTTTAGGGAAGAAATTATATTGCTTAACATGAGAGTTAAAATCATCTACATTCTAGGTTAAAATATGCATCATTGAGCAGAGATTGGCTTTATTTCTTTATGTATTTTTTATTAATTTATTTATTTGGTTTAGTAATTATACAGAATGGAGTCTTCATCTCTCACCCAGGAATGATACTTATATCCTAAAATTACACCAAGGATCAGAGAATTGATTGCTTTCATCTATTTTTGCTTCACATGAAACAAGAGCTTTATCACATCATGAGAAGTGTTTGCAGTTGTGACTGAATCATCAAAATGGATGTCACTTTCAAAGTTCTCTATTGAGAAAGGTTCTCATCAAGAATGGTTATGATAAAGGCTAGAAACGTGTTCTTCAGAGTGATTCACAGAACCAGAAGTTCTCCATAGCTGAGATATGACCTTCAGCTCCTTCCACCAAGACTTCTCTACATTGTGGCCATAAAAGCAAAGCGAAAACAAGTGGATTATTTGCTACTTTTCTCTTTATTAAAATACAGTGCCTTATAATTACCTATTTACCCTAATACTATTTTTCTAATGTGGTCTGGTTTCTAGCTCCAGATTTTTTAGATTTGAGTATATGACTTAGAGTATCTACTGAAACAGGGAAAGTAAAAGGGAAAATGGCAGGGAAAGGGGAACAGGTAGGGTAACAGGGGAAGGGGGATGGGGAGGGGGAGGTCAATACATAGAGGGAAGGAGGAGGGGCAAATAACACTAAGGAGGTTTGATAAAGCCCCAAGGTATCATTTTATTTTATATTTACCTAAAATAATGAATAAAGCAAATAAATTTACACACACACACACACACACACACACACACACACACACACACACCAGAAACAAAATCAAGCATCTTACAAGAAGTTATATCACTTGGACTGGCAGTGCTCCCCTAAAGAGCCAAAGAGTATTTTAACAGAAACTTATCAGTAATGAGAAACCTCCATTCAAGCTGTTGTCCAGAATAGCCCCACTGATTCCTCAAAACCATATAGAATGGTGGTGATGCTCTTGATTGCCTCACAGAGGTTGAAAGTAAGTCCCTATGGCTGAAGACACCTCATACTTCAGACACAGGACTCTGACGATTCAAACTGATTCTAACTGCAAGCCCTCTTTCTCTGCACTAGCTTCCATAGTACCAGAGAGTACTGCCAAGGGAGGAGAACATCAGTCGTGATATCTAGCTGTGACATCAACAAACTAGAACTACAATCATCATAGAAAGATATCCCTAAAAGTGCAACAGGGGCACTCATGATTTGATGGTAACCAATGATTGTCGATTTGGACAACCTTAATAGAAGCGCTAACTTGCAAGAGGAAAATTGATCTCTCAAGATTCCACCCATGGACAAACTATAGACTGATGGCTACTGAGAGGGGGGAGTTCCAGGAACGTGCTGGCTAATTATGTCTTCAATACAAAGCAGTCAGCCCTGAATTCATGTACACACAGCCACACTAACAGACTCTATATTTATGTCCATGCAACAACCATAACAAAAAGATGCTAACGATGGGGGTGGGGACTGAAGGGGTAGCATAGGTGTTAGAGAAAGGGTCCAGGGGAGGAATTGGAGGGATGGCAGGAGAAAGTGACATAATTATATTTTAATTAAATGTGTTTTAGTGAAGTGAAAGGTGCCGATGGCACACTGCATTTCTGAGACTGCTCCCCTATGAGAGGTAAGCCGAAGGTATTACATACCCAAGGGGCTTCAATTCTGAGCTGATCAGAGTTCAGTGTTTGGAAGCTATTTAGGTCACTAGAAAATGACTTCTCTGTCTCAGTTAATTTAAAAATTAAATTCTCTTGAAGCCAATGCAGAGCAACCAGTGTGACACAGGCCTGTAGCTAATTATGTCATCCACAGTGGGTGGCAGGCAGGCTCGGGGGGGGGTAGGTTGAAGAGCACAGGGGAGACCCTACAGCTAGCTAGGTTTTGTTCCCTCCTGCAGAACCTTGCAACTCAAATTGTGGACTATAAACCCTTGACTTCAGCACCATCTACAAAGTGTTGAAATATCCAGCTTCTGGCAGCCCAACAGAGCCAGGTCTGAGTTTTAATCATCTCCGTGTTTACATGTGACCCCTGACATGATCTGCTAGGAGCTAACAGGCAAATTTCCATTTCCTGCTCTGGGAGTTATAAGGTAGCAGTAAGCAAGCCATGGCTCTATTCAGTACATGACTTCTATTTTCCTTCCCAGGAATTGCAGATCAACATAATATAAGAAATGGGGACAGAGTCCATCTGGAATCAATGCAGAGATGCTGTGGGAGCTGGGAGAGCAATCTCCCTTTCTAAACAACGCACAACTGAATGAATAGAGTTAGCACTGGTGGGATGGGGAATGAAAACTGATGCAAATGTTTGTATATCTGTGTTTGAAACAAATAGATTAGGCTTCATTTCAGTTTGTTACACTGTTTCTGAAAGCCTATAGTGACATATTTATTCAAATATAAAGTTTTGCTAGCTCTTCCCCCCCTTACATAATAGACAGTGTCACTGCAGGGGATAGTGTCCATTCTCCTGTCTCCAAAGTGATTTTTCACCCCAGAGCATCATTATATAAATCTTTGTCTCATTTATCACACTTTTATTAATGTGTCTTGTACATAGATATTTAAAATAGAGTAGCAACCTGTAACAAAGTGACTTTCATGTGTATGTATATAGACATATGTCTATGTGTGTTTGTGTATGTACATAGACATATACCTATGTGTGTTTGTGTATGTGTGTGCATACGCACATGCACACATGCAGACTACCTCAGGAGTTGATCCTTAGGCACTGTCCACATGTGTTTTAGTATATTTCACTGCCTAGGGCTCATCAAGAAAGCTAGACTGGCTATCCAGAAATCCTCAAGGGCTCTCTCCCTGTTCCCACATCTTCAGCAGTGGGATTCCAAGCACTAAACCATTTCACTAGACATTTTTTTTTTTAAAGTGGGTTCTGGACATTGACCTTGGGTCCTCCTGCTTGTAATGTTGACACTTTACTGACTGAACTGTAGCCAAGCTGGCTGACTTCTTCTTCCATATATTGGCTATTTGTTTGAAGCAAAGACTCCACTGTATGCTGTGGTCTGCTTGTCAATCTGCTTCAAAGCATGTGCTTTTGAAAAAAGAAAACAAACAGAAAATGGAGGCTTCTGTCATATGGCATACACTAAATAACAGCTTGACGGTTTCCCTTTGATCTTCTCAATGATTCCTTCCTCTGAACCACGTGCTGTTCTTTGCTGAAATTTCTTCACGTGTTTCTATGTTTCCATTCTGCTTCCCATTTAGAGAATTCCATTAAAAGACAAAGTATGTATCTATGTCTTTTCCCAAGTTTGTAGATGCTTGTTCATGTGCATACTTATGAACAGATGGACTTTGGAAACTCTAAGAATATTGAAGCACACAGATCCAGAACTGCACAGATTCAGGGGCTCTATTTGTAGTCATGTAGGAGAAAAAGGGGTTCTGATTATTGTGATATGTTTCACTTATAGGGGTGGTCCAGTAAAATAATGTTGATCGCTAAAATAGATCACTATTTAGTTTATATGGCAAAAAGGCCAGAAAATAACAACCCACATAAGAGTAGAACTGGAGTATATTCAATGAAATGGAGAACCAATTAAAATGTTTCTCTGTGCCCCCCTCCCTCCACTTTCACTCTCTGCCTAAACAGAGTACCTCTGAAAGTCATCAGTGTAGTCAGACAACTAGAGGGAAGAAATTGACAAGGGCAGAGATTTTTCTTAAGAAGCTATAATAAATACCAAGTCTTAGATGAACAAGTCAGATTGAGGTAAAGTCCCATTGATAATATTACAGTTTTGAGACTTAGTAAGTTACTGTCTTGATTCTTTGAATTCATTTTGTGTGTGTGTGTGATGAGAACTCAGTGGGATGTCATTTTAAAGCACCTGACCATAGTATGTAATCAATAACATTAGCTATCATTTTATCACAGGTTTGGATCTCAAGTGCTTTGAACTCCTCAGTTAGCACAGCTCTGTAATTCTAGATGATTAGATCTTCACCATAAAATGTGCCTTTAATTCCAGTAATGTTTAGATGAAACAGTGAGCTTTACTGTACACTTCTATTGTGCTATTGTGCATTTTTGATTGTGCTGTAGCAAATAGTCAACCATTCTAATATTCAAAAGAAGCTGAAATTCCCAGAAACTGAATATATATATATATATTTACTATAAGGTTAGTTTGAATAGCTTTGAGGGTAGCTTTATAGGGAAATTGATTGCCAAACTGATTTTTATAATCAGAACCCTATATCTCCACTGAATTATGTATTAACTTGCAAAAGATCGGAGACTTTGGAGGGAGAGGAGGAGGGTGAAAGGTCTGTGGAAGAGATAGAAAGAGAAAGAAGGAGGAAGAGAGGGAGAGGGAGAGAGAGAGAAAGAAAGAGAGAAAGAGAGGGAGAGAATAAAAAGAAGGTTGAATAGAGGAATAAATTAATTCAGAAAAATTTCCCATCCTCTAACTACCCCCTCTACTCATCAGAAAAGCTACAGGCACTACAATTTATTAACATTTCTATGAACATAATTTGAAATATTCATTTTCATTAAGTAGTGTGCTGAATATGACGAAATCAAATTTATCTAAGGAGATATCCAAGGCTGCTAATTTCCTTGACAATGGGGACATAAAGCAAGGGACCCCATGAATCATTCATGAAGTTTAATTTACTTCTCTTATTGTTTGGTATTTAATAACCATGAATAGAAAGCCTTTGGTGCATTGCAAATGCTATTTTTAAATTACTTTTAGATCAAAATGAATGGTTTGGTAGGCAGAGATCAAGTAAGAACGGTTCTAAGGCTTCTGCTGTTAAACGTCACATATTTCATATTTTTCTTGTGAGTATTTATATGTTCATGTATTCATAACCTTCTTCCTGTGTTCAGCTTTGCTTAATACATCAGAACCACATCAACACTAATGTTATTTAGGCAGGTGCATAAAATATTTTATTGGTGAAATACTGAAATTGAATGAAGTCCAAGACTTCTAGTTTGGGGTTGAAAGAGACTCTGGAGATTATAAAATAAAACTTGTCTCCTACTGAGGATATCTTCTTCATTATTAATGGTAGGTAGCCATCTCCAATTTAACTGACATGTCTCCATGGGAGAAGAAGTTTTCATCTTAGGCAGGAACTTATTTCATGAATAGCCACTGCTACTTATTTGAAACGACTTCTCTTAAATTCTGAATCTACCTTACTGAAATCCCTGAGCCCTGCTTGAGCCATGCGGGCTCATAACTCATGACATGTTAGTCAAATACAATTGAATAAATCTGTACCGGCATCCTAGCCTTGGTTTTGACCGGAACTTGACTGGATCATGCATTGGTTAAGTTATATGACCAGAGAGACTTCTGGCTCTTCCTGTGAGGTTTGTTACCTAAGTCTGTAGAATGAGGAAAAACAGCTTGGCTTTCCAATGTTGGACCTTTTCCAATTATCTAAACATCTGAATAGAAGAAAAAAACCTGATTCTTCTCTAAGTGAGAGAATTTCTCCTGTTTTCCCTCAAACTGGGACATCAGCTTCATTCCCTCCTTTGAACTTGACTGGGAACATTGGCTCTACCTGGGTCAGTTGGTGTTGGAGCTGAATTTCTCTGTCTGTGTTTGCTCTTCGGTGTTTGTATTAGGATGGGAATTGTTGTTAGCTCTCAAGGTGCTGACTCATCCCACGTATCTTGGGATTTGCTAGCCTCTATAATTGCATGGACCAAATTCTTTATAATTAATCTATATCTCTGGATCTGTCGTGGCTCCTCTCTCTCTCTCTCCTCTATTGGCTTTATTTTCCTGGAGAATCCCAAGTTATCACACAACTTTGAAGACATATTTTGTCTCCTGTATCACAGTGCTTAAAATATCCAGAAATGTGGGTATAGCTCTCTAAATTTTTCATTTTAGGTCCCTTGTTTACTCGGTCTGAATTAAAT
Organism: Grammomys surdaster; assembly: GCF_004785775.1. Lineage (NCBI taxonomy): Eukaryota > Metazoa > Chordata > Mammalia > Rodentia > Muridae > Grammomys > Grammomys surdaster. Next base: position 10,851,136 of record NW_021604791.1, read on the forward strand.
TATTTTAATAGGGTTTTTAATTTAGTGGCCATTCTTGATACTTTTTTTTCTTTTTTTTGTTTTAAAGTTTACATTATTTTTTTTTTGAACATGAAATGCTTTTTTATAGCATGTTTTACAAGGGGAGGGGGTAAGAGAGTCCAGGTGGTGGAAAAGTACAAAATCTTCTTGGCCTGTGCCTTGAAACATGTCATGGTCTATATGGTACACTGCCTTGAATTATGATCTACCTGCAGTTCTTCAGAAGATATGGTACACTGCTTGAGTTATGGTCTCCCTGCTATTCTTAAGAAGACATGGTACTCTGCTTTGAGTCTATCTGCAGTTGCTAAGCAGGATCTTGCAGTTGCCAAGCTTCAGAGGACATTGTGCAGGTGGGGAAAGATAGGGGGTAAGGGTAAGGGCGAGGGTCCTGGCTTCTGGCATCTCCCCCTTCTCTGTTTAGTTAGAGAAGGCGTCTTATGTTCAATCCCAACTATGTGAGTTTTGAATTTGGATGTCTAATTATGGGGGGTCTTAGACAAGTTCACAACCCCAAAACACTGATGTGAGACGAGTCACATCGATGGTCGAAGGCTTTAGGCTGTCGACGATGGGCAACGTCAAGGGACTCTGATGTGGGTGAAAGGAGGGTGAGAGCCCTGTCTTAGGCCATGTAGGCTGCACCCACTCCCAGCACCACGCACTCCTTTTCGGCTGCATTGGGTGGGCCCCTGGGAAGTGGACCTACAATAATCCCGTCATTGGGCTAACTCACAGCCATCCTAGTCTCTTGTAAATGTTCAAGTTACCAACCATTTGTCAGTTTGGGGTGTAATATTGTCATAAAGGAAGGCTCCCCAATGTTAGCGGCCATATCAAGGGTGGCCTTGGTTTAGGAAAAAGCCAATTTTTGTTGTGGTGATCAAGAGGCCAAGCTCTCTAGTGAGAGAAATGAGGGCAAAGCCAGGCATACCAGGAACCCTTCTGGAGGGCGTGGAAGTCTAGGGGTCGACCGTAGGGGGAGGCAGGGGAGCTGACAGCTGTGTCAGTCTCCTGCGGAGTCACTTCTGGATCCTCTGCAATTTTCAGCTGATGGTAATGAACTTCAACTGCCTTCTTGATGGCAGCATCAACCTGGTTCCGTGGACGACAGGTCACGGGCGATGATCTCTGTCTTGCTCAATCTTGATGTCGTGCGCACATCCTCTCAATGAGGGTCCGTCCGGATGGGTCCGTGCCTCGAGCCCCACGTCTGGGTGCCACTTGACCTGACCGGCGGGTCCTGGTTATTCGTGGGGGCGAGGAGGACTGCAACCTGCTATTCTTCAGAAGATATGGTACACTGCTTGAGTTATGGTCTCCCTGCTATTCTTCAGATGATATGGTACACTGCTTTGAGTCTATCTGCAGTTGCCAAGCAGGATCTTGCAGTTGCCCAGCTTCTTTAAATAAGGCCTTCATGACTCTCTGAGTGTGGAAGGAGCAACTGTTGGCGCTTCTGCCCTGATTTTACAAGAACTCTGAAAAACTGGCCTTAAAAACAAAAGAGGGGGAACGGTACCCCCTCAGAAGGAGTCCCCCTGAAATACTCTCCATCATGCCTTGTTCACTTTTCTCTCTCTAAAGCTAAAAGCTCATGGCAAATCTCTTGCTGACCATGTTGGTGACCTCGGGCACCACCAAGACCATTCTTGATACTTTTATAGAATTACTTGGGTCTGATGTCTGGGCACAATGACTATTTTGATCTTATTCACAGGTGTTGTTATATTATATTACATAAGTAAAACTTAGCACTTAAATTCTGCAAAAATATCAATTTCTTAAAAATAATTTATAGTAGGTTAAGTTGTTGGGTACATTTAATCAGTCATGTTTGTGGATGAGAAAACAATTTTATTTCATAAAATTTGTTTTATAATCAAACATGACAATTGCTTAGAATTCTGTGTATACATTGCTACAAACAAGCGTTTAAGTAGAATGGTACCATTGTATGACTAACAGATTGAGTGGTCCATTAAACTTAGTACATGAAGGCAATGCTTTCATTATGCAACCCCTAAGGAAACAACCAGGTGTCACTGAACTTTACCGCTGCCTGATGGTAGTTTATACAGGTAATGTGTAGGCAGTTTATAGATTATGATAAGGCAAAATCATGATGTTATCCACTGAAGGAATTAGAGTACTAGGTTTTCTGCTACCTTGCTCTCAGGTGGCACACTTATCACCATTTTGAGGTAATTTTAAGACACAAATATGCAATTGTTCAAAAGAAGGCGTGCTGGATTGCAGGTTCAGATATGAGGAGTTGAAAATTAAAGCAACACATCAAAATTTATTGGAGATACTTAAGAAATACACTATCCTTACAGATTTCTTACCAGAAATTAATCTTTTAACAAATGGGCAGTGAACCACGTAATGAACTCTTTCCTCTTTACTTTATGACCAGCAGGGCAAAGGAAATGATGAAGTACTACCAAGTGCTACATTCATATCTCAGTCCCTAGGGGATGCGGAGATGCTAAAATTAGTAAAACAAACTATGCACTTCATAAACAGCAGAGATTAATACCCCAAAGATTTAATAGTTCTGTACTGTGGGAGGTCCAAAATGAAGGCACTGACAGGTTCTGGTGTCTGGTGAGGGTTCATTGTCTCTTTCATGTGATGCTTTTGGTTATGTCCTAATATAGTGACTGAAATGGATAAGGAGACTCTCTGGGAAATACCTTCTTTAAAGTGAGCTCCACTCATTATCCCACCTTTATCATTGCATCACTCTGATGAATAGGTTCCGATATGAATTTAGGGAGACAGAAACATTTAAAGCATAGAAAAACAGCAGCAGCAGCAGCAACAAAATAAACCAGAGCAGTTTGAAAGAACCCGGGGCTTCTTTGAATTGAAATATTCCCTCCAAGAGGGACAGTCTTTGAGATTCAGAAAGGAAACCAAACTTACAAGGTTTAGGAAGTAAACTAGGTTCACAAGTCTCAGGGTAGTTTGAAACTTACAAGATTCACAAGGACCATTCCCAACTTTATATAAGTGATAATACATGCTGAGACACGGTACTGAGCAGCTGTGCTGCTGCAAAGGTCCATGCAGAGAGCTCCGGGGATGCTAGCTCAGGGGTGCTAGCTGGGGGATGCTAGCTCTTGTGAGTCATCATCACCCATGCTGGGCAGGCCTTTCAGGGATGCGTAACCTACTAGTAACCTCAATAAACTCATCCTAAACTGAATCCTTATACTGGACTTAGATAGCATTAAAAATAAGCAAAATTCTCTCTCCTCCAGCCAAGCAAGATGCCCAAAGGAAAGAAGGCCAAGGGGAAGAAGGTGGGCCCAGTCTCCACTGTCATGAAGAAGCAGGAGGCCAAAAAGGTGGACAATTCTTTGTTTGAGAAAAGGCCCAAGAACTTTGGCATTGGACAGAGCGTCCAGCCCAAAAGAGATCTCACGTGCTTTGTCAAATGGCCCCGATACATCAGGCTGCAGCGGCAAAGAGCCATCCTCTATAACCATCTCAAAGTACCCCCTGCTATTAACCAGTTCACCCAGGCCCAGGACAGGCAAACAGCTACGCAGCTGCGTAAGCTTGCCCACAAGTACAGGCCAGAGACAAAGCAAGAGAAGAAGCAAAAGCTACTGGCCCGTGCTGAGAAGAAAGCTGCTGGCAAAGGGGATGTCTCAAGTTAGAGACCATCTGTCATCCCAGCAGGAGTCAATATAGTCACCACCTTGAATGCCCATGATGTAGACCTCATTGAGCTGGTGGTTTTCTTGCCTGCCCTGTGTTAAAAGATGGGAGTGCCCTGCTGCATCATCAAGGGAAAGGCCAGGCTGGGTCACCTGGTCCACAGGAAGACTTGCACCACAGTTGGCCTTCACACAAGTTCACTCCGAAGACAAGGGTGCTCTGGCTAACCTGGTGGAAGCTATTAGGACCAATTACAAGGACAGACAGGACGAGATCCGCTGCCACTGGGGAGGCAGCATCCTGGGTCCTAAGTTTGTGGCTTGCAATGCTAAGCTAGAAAAGGAAAAGGCTAGAGAACTTGCCACTAAACTGGGTTAAATGTACACTTCTAAGTTTTCTGGACATAAATATAATTACAAAATTAAAAAAATAAGCAAAATGTCTTTATTCTGTCTCAAAGGATCCAACCAAGCAAAACATTTCCCCAGCTTTAATGGGAGGCACATACAAACTAGTAAAATCTGAAATGTAGGCAATGTTTCCATTTGGTTAGTCACTGAAAAGTTTGATTGGCTCAGTCTTATATTGAGCAATGCCTACTTTATCATTCTTATAATCTAACTGACATTAGACTCATTAAAGCTGAGTCCAATATGATATCAATTGAGGAGGAGCTATTTCATAAAATGATACAGTTATGGGGAGTTAAAAACCATGAAGGGATAGCCAGTTTGTTTTGTATTTAGGTTAAAAATCAAAAAAGCAAAGCAAAAAAAGTCAACAAGTAAATATAGACTCCATAATTTTTGGCATCTTTTCCTGTGTAACATAATAGTTTTATTCTTAATATTTTACATTTCTTTACATCTGTTAGTCAACTGTTAAGAGAAAGATATTTTCAACATACTGTAGAGCTATGCAGCTCTGAGCCTTCTGGGTGACTATGTGCACATGTCTTCAGTGGAATCAAGACCTGCTCAGTTTGCTGGCTCTACAATATACCCTGGCCCCTTTCGGGTATACACTATACATTTATACCTTTCAGCTATAAATACTTGGCGCTTGACCTAGGAGCCAAATTCTGCTTCATCTTCTTGGATCTGTTCTGACTTTTAGCAGAGACAATATTGGGAAATCTAGACCTGTCCTGTTTTTGCTTAATACAGGGTTCCTGGCCTGGCTGAGAGCAGGTGTAGCAGTCACAGAGCCTGCTTCCTTCCTCACCTGTCTATGGCAGAGGTCTGTGGTAAAGTAGAACTGGGCTTGTGAAAGTACCTTGACCTCCCATCCCTCCACCATCCTTGCCTTTGGTTAGTTTAGTTCTTCTGCATCCTAGATACTAACTGTCAGATGTTGTCACAGTGCTTTTATCTGAGAGGTGTCATATGGTTCTGTGCTGTTAGTTTAACACATAGAAGGCAATGGGCCCGCAGTTCTTGTGTAGGTTTGAGTTTCTACTATGTCCTTGCCTCTATAGATTCTATTTAGGCAACATTTAATTTCTGCCTTATTTGTTATTTTGATCATTACATGGTATGATGGATGGGTTGAATTACATACTTTCCAGTATAAATAAAGAAATATGGTATCTTTAGAAAAATGTCAATCTACAAAGTAGGAAAACTCACTATGCATTGTAAAAAAAATTAGGAATTTTGGGAAAATACACTGATAAATCTTAATACAGAATCAGTTCAATTACTTTGCAAAATTCACTGCTTCTTAGCTGAACAATGAATGCCGAGGATCTTAGAATTTTTTTTTTTTATGACAGTTTCAGATCATGAAGTTTTCCAAAAGAAGCCAGAGTTCCGGAAAAATCACAAAACCAGTTGACAGATAGTCAGAGGTGACCGAAAACCCAGATCTGTCACCAAGCCATCAGCTAATCTGCTATTTCTACCCCAGTTTCAAAGGTAATGATTTGTTTGCTGAACAAAAGTTGTGTTTTACTTATAAATTATTATCAGTTATTAATAAATGATCATGTTTATGTTTCCAATTTGGTCATTTTGGTGTGTCAACCAAGTCAACACTAATGCTATCGTAAAAGATACTTTTGGTATTTACCATGTTCCTTATGATCTTTGATATTAAAATAGTAGTTGACGATCATTTCTGAATTTTTTATTCATGTTGTTGGTAGTAGGATGATGGGTACGTCTATATTTAGCACTATCTCTATAGGAACAGTTTTATTTATATATGATGAGACTGGAAAGTTTACTAGCATAGTAGAGAAACAATTCATTCTTTAATAACAATGTAAGGTCAGCTGGCAGTTTTTCATCTCCCTTTCCTTCTTGACATTTAGCCCTAGAAAGTATTTTAGATGCCCAAAATACATATCTGCTGAATTTTCACATTTGAATAAGTGATAATGTTAACTCCTGTATATTTTTGTGACTCTCAAAACCAATAAAACATCTGTTTCTACTTTTCACAGTGAACTGGCTCAAATGCCTATAGGTTGAAGGCCGGAAAACAAGGGTAGCTTCTCAGGTTAGATCTCAGTGAATAAAGTGCTCGTGTTATTGAGAAAACAGTTAATAAATAACATCCTTATAGTACAGACCAAAATCAGTCCACAGCCATGGAAAATATTAACTCTTTGACCTAAAGCATGAGCCCATTGATGCGCCATTTACAGTTATATATTTTTCACTAGTAAAAACACCATTAACCCATGGCTCTCTCATGGTGTTTTTCTAAAATGCTGTTTACAAATCCTTCAGGTTAACAGATGAGTAAATATTTTCTTTTTTTCACCAAATGAAGCTTAGATACTAGAAGGTTATGAGAGAAGGTGAAGAAGGCATGGGTTTATAAATTTATGAATTAAAATAAGCAGACTTTCCTTAATTGGCCAAAGAGATAATGTCGCTGAAATGACCCTTGAATCATCAATACTAGGGAAAATGTCACTGACTGTGAATTCCTTGAAAAGGTGGCAGCTAAAAATATCCCAGTGCCAATTAACTCCGAAAAGTGTTGAATTTAATTGGGTCAAGTAAATATCCCTCTTTCTCATCCCCTTTGCAAGTAACTCACAACTTTCAATCTCCAGGGTGCAGTTTTGCTCATCCAGAGGGTATCTTCGAAGATCCATCATGCATGCTGCTGTGGTTGTGATCCTACAAGGTGAGAGAGGAGAAAGACATAAGTGGTAACCTTTCATGGACACACAGAGACTCTCCAACAAACAAGTGTAAATTAAACCTTTTAGGTGGTGAAATTTTATTTCTAAGCCTCCTAGCCCCAAATCATGTTTGCTAAATGGCTGAAAACTTAGAAGCTCCTAGGGGACCACCATAAATATACAGCAGCAGAGTAGATAGCCCCGGCGAAAAGATAGAAATAGATAAATTTCTAGAGAGCTGCAACTTTAAGGAGAAACAAAAAGTGTGAACATTGCAATGATCTGGATCATTTAAATTTGTAATCAAAACTTTAACTGAAAGGATCCAGGACCATATGGCTGCATAGGTGAATTTCTCAAACACTCAAAGAGAATTTGGTGCTAAGTCTTTCTGTCTCTTTCAAAAACCAGAAGAGCACACACATACTTTATGAGGTATGCACCCCTCAATTCCTATCTAACCAAAGGTAACAGAGCAGAAAAGAAAACTTGAGGCTAGTATTTCTCATGAATATTTAGTTTAACCCCCTGTATTAGACCAAATTTAACAATTCCTTAAAAGGATTAGATGGCTTAATACAGAGCATAACTATTCTTATGTGCAAATGTTTACAAAATAGTCAACCAGTAGAACCAAACACTAAGAAATATTATGAAGTCAGTGAAAAAGATCTAAGATAAGATTAGTTAACACACCATACCATAGTAACGAAAGAAAACCCACAACAATCATCTCAGCAGATGCAGAGAAATTAAAATGTCTACTTCTATGGTCTGGAACAAAGCAAGGATGCCCAATATTGTAACTTTTATTGAACATAGATTAGCAGTCCTAGCCTCAAATAAGAAGGGAATAAGTAACATTATATGTGTTATAGATGGTCTTCCCATTTAGATAGACAGCAGTGAAGACTCCACCACAAAGAGCTATTGGAGCTAGAAACCAGATGATGCAAACTGACAGGATACAAAGCAAAAATGGAAAATCAGTAGTGTTGTTTGTAGAATACATTAACACAGAAATCTCCGAAAAGGAAATAAGAGGACAATTCCATTTACTCAAGCAACAAGATACATGAGATTTGACTTAGCAAAGGGGAAGAAAGACCTGTATGCTGAAAACTATAAAATCTTCATGAAGAAAAGCTGAAAAGACAAATGATTGGGGACCATGCGCCTCAGTCAGAATTAGTGTTCTCATAATGAGTGTCAAAATATACTTTCAGATCAATGCTAATATCTGCCAAAATGCCAACGATACCTTTTTGAAAATTTCATTGCAGTAGGATATGCATGTCATTAAACTTACCTTTTTAGCCAATCACTTTTTAATTTAGTTTTATTTTTATAAGAATAGAAGAAGCAATCTTAAAATTCATATGGAACAATAAAAATGGCTGGTAAATAACCAAAATAACTGAGCAAGAGGAGCACGACTTTGTCATATAGTAGCACAATGATAATCACGTTTCTTTGCAGATTTGACAGTACTTGCTTCTTTTTCCTCTATTTTCTTTTTTAAGAGAGTTTTTTTTAATTGGGTATTTTCTTTATTTACATTTCAAATGTTATCTCCTTTCCTGGTTTCCCCACGTGGAAGCTTCCTATCCCACACTCTTCCCCCTGCTTCTATGAGGGTGTTCTCCTACCCAACCACCCACTCATCCATCCACTCTCTCACCCACTCACCCACTCCTCACCCACCCACCCACTCACCCACTCACTCCTACATCCCTGTCCTGATATTCTCTTACACTGGGGCATCAAGCCTTCACAAGAACAAGGGCCTCTCCTCCATCCTATTGATGCCCTACAAGGCCATCCTCTGCTACATATGCGGCTGGAGCCATGGGTCGCTCCATGTGTACTCTTTGGCTGGTGGTTTAGTCCCTGGGAGCTCTGGGTGGGGGTCTGGTTGGTTGATATTGTTGTCCTTCCTATGGGCTTGCAAACCCCTTCATCTCTTTCAGTCCTTTCTCTAACTCCTCCATTGGGGACCCTGTGCTCAGTCCAATGGTTGACTGTGAGCATCCGCCTCTGCTACTTCTTTGTAGGTTTGATTTATATTACCCTTAGAATTGCTGAGGACTTTTTGTCATGTCTGTTGACTCTAACTTTTTTTTAAATTGAAACCTTTGTACATTTTATAATACAGATATTTATATTTTTGTTGTGATTGTTCTTTGTATAAATGACTAATAGTCCTTTATGAAATACATAGATTGCAAGCGTTTTTCACCCATTACAAGTTATTTGCTGTATAGAGATGTTTTAGTTTGTTTTACTCCCAACTGTTTGATTTTGCTTTTGTTATCTGGAAGTTTTGTTGTATGGCTTTAAAGTTATTATCAAGCTCAGTGCCAAGATTTTCCCCTGCGGCCTGCTGGTTCTTCAATTTCTGTTTGATTCTTTGACTGATTTTTGGTTGATTTTTATGTGTTTTGAGCTAGCCTCTAAATTTGCTGGAACATTTTGGATGTAAATATATAATATTTAAAACAAAATTTGTTGAAGAGACCATCTTTTCTCTTTGTGTTTTCTTGGTGCCTCTGTTGATGGTCAGCTGACTATAAATGTCTTTATATCTGCGGTCTCTGGTCCTACTCATTTATTTGCTTGCTTATACTGATACCCTTAGACTTTTTGTTTATCATAAAACTGTAGTATAATTTGATGTCAGAAAATGTTATTCTTTGGCTTTGAACTCAACATCTATTGATTGTGGTGCTAGCTTTGAGTTTTTTCACACAGTCTTTGTTATAGTGAGGTAAGTTCCTTTTATGCCTAGGTTTTGAAAGTCTTTGTTATGAAAATGTATAGAACTTTTCCTGCATCTTCTGGGAAGATCATTTAGGGTTTGTCCTTCACCCTGCTGATGGCTTATCCTACACTTTGATTTGCATATGTTCAACAACCATCTTACTCTTGAAATAAATCCTACTTGTTCCCAATAAAAATTCTTTTGGTGTACTGGTGAATTTGCTAGTATTTTATTATATCCAATCCAGCATACACAATAGATACATGTCAAAAACATCACAGTAAGGTTGCTAAAAACTTTGTAGTTTGGGTTGACTTTTACTTTTATATACAAAATGGCATGAACTCAGGTTGGCTAAATGAGCTCCATTAGGCTTTGTGCCCTCATAAACCAATCAAACCACTACCTAGGACTACTGAGTGGATGAAAAGATTTAATGTGTACATAATGATTTTCTCAGACTTTTGTACTTAACAGATGTTCCTCATATGGAAGTTACTATCTATATACCTGTTATGTGTCCCACCACTTCTTATATTCTCTCAAATCTTGACAATGTATCATCAGTATCTGCTGAATTTTTAAATAGAAGGAAGCTTTAGTATGCATCAGGGATCAACCTTCTCTTCCCATGCAACTCAATATAACAAAAGCAATGACATCAGCCTCTTACATCTTATGGTACCTCACATCCCTCATGTGGATTCTCAGATTTGTTTCCCAGACTCTGACATATTTACACTCAACAGATTTTGTGTAGAGAGTAAGAAAACACTGCCCTGGAGTCCAAGCTTACATCACACCTTAGGTGAGCTCCATCAACCTTAGGGGTTGGCTGTAAATTCCAGGACCCTCACTCTAGATGTCCTACTTTGGCTTTCCTCATCCCTGGATTTTTCCCTTAAACTGTTTTCCTGAAATGCAGAATCTGAGAGTAACTGTAGTTCAAGTAGCTACTCTACTATTTATAATCTTTTGATACCACTTTGGAACTGAAAAAAAAATACTTTTAAAGACATGGTCCTCTACAAAGTGTAGGGATGATTTAAATAGCTCAAAAGACATAGATTTAACTCTAAGATTCTTTTATATTATAAATAAGCCTAAGTAGCTATGTGCTAGCTAGTGTTTTTGTCATTAGCAATAAAAAGTAAATCAGGGAAAATACTATATATGAAAAATTCTTTGCAAACAGAAGAACAGCTAATTGTTTTAGTGAGGGAAAGTCTCTGCCATAGTAGTCCAAATCACAAAGTTTCTATATCACTAAATAATAAGCCATTCTTTTTTTTCACTTTTTTTTAAATTTATTTTTTCTCAAATCATAATTCATTCACACAGGGGTTATAAACACAGAAAGGCAGGATGTGGGGAAGGGAATGACACTGGAGTGTGGGTGTTCAGGGGGAATACAGATATCTTCAGAACCAGTATCGGCTGGGTGAATGTTCAGGGGACAATTCACTATGACTCTGCCTATGACTCGCTTGTCCTTATCTAAGATGGTATTGTCTGCCAAGGCTACCTATTTACAAGGTCTATGACTACTTAGGCTGGTAAATTTCCACAAAAGCTGCCTGTTTACAATAGCTTATAGCCATCTGTTTCAATGTTTTTCCACTGAGACCCAAGACTTGGTGTTAGTATACATGTATGACAGGCCTATTGCTGAATTTAGGCCTATGGCTGATTTTAGGCCTTCAGTGTGTAAGCAGGGCTACCCCTGACATCTCCTCCCTTCTCTAAGTATAGAAGGGCTGTGGCAATTCTAAACTTGCGAAGGCGGGGATAGAGGCCTGACCTCCAGTATTTGAAGGGGATCTTGTAATGGCTCCAGTCCCCCTGTTGTTGTCCAGTGAGGCATAAGGGCCATACCCGTCCCGATGTCTTTTTCTTGGAGAGGGGATACTTTTGACATCAACCTCTATGCAGTCAGGCTTGTCCCTCAGGAAACCCAGATAGATATTTTTATCTTTTATTTATATTCCCTTGCAGTGCTTAGCCTCGCAGCCTAACCAAGAATTCAGATCACCTGTCAAAGGGGGTTCTGGGTAGCCCCTCTCTATAATAAGCCGTTCTTACAAAGAAAACCTTTTGTTATTATACATTCATTCATATGGAGATGACACAATTGATTTTCTTAATCTTTCACTGGTAGGCATTTATGTTGGTTCCTATAGTTTAGTTTTGTAGATGAAGATGTTTTGGATTTACTATAATAAAATATTCAGTACACACACATATGTATACTATATATAATACAAAAGCATACTATATATATATACATATATATACATATATATGTGTGTATATATATATATATATATATTTATGTGTGTGTATGTGTATATATACAAAATAAAACATAGATATGTATACCAACAGCCAACATTATATATCTGTATTTACATATATATGCATATGCAATACACAGGTGTGTCTCACTTAACATCAGGTCACATTCTGAGAGCTTCATGATTTGTGACAAATGAATACTATAGGCTGTTGTTGCACAAAGCTGGTGGTATAGACAGTATAGGTGGTGTAGATTTAACACTTGGGCTAGCCTCTTTGTAGCCCAAAGAGAGAGTGAGGAACACAAAATATATGAAACTTGCAGCAATATAACATTGTGTTTTGTTTTACAGTAAGGTTACATTTATGAGTTAAAGGAGAACCTTCTAAAATAATGATGGGTAGCATTATAGATGCATAGCCGTTTAATGAGCATCAGCAGAATAGGTCTGTTCATACCTGCATTCCTACAAACAATCATAAAGCTCACTGTGATGGTGGACTGTAGGTAAACACACTGTTACCATCAGGCAATAGGAGGCTTCTGTCTCATTATAGTATTAGCGGACCACCATAACATGTGCAAGTAATTACTGATCAAAGCTTTGTTAAGGCACATAATTTATACAAACTGAAAATATGGATCCTATGAAAAAATTAAACAAAATGAAATATTATATGTAACATCAATATATAAAGTCTAAATTAAAACTATATTGTATTCATATAAAATCACTCCCTAAGTTGCACAATAAGTACTAAATCACTTGTTAAAATTACTCCATGTGAGGTGGATGTTTGGCAGTCAAAGATTGTTGATATATCTAGGTTGGGTATTGGGTTACACCTCTGATTGTATGGGCATCTTGTTATTGAGTGGTACCAAACCTATAAAGCCTTTGATTAACATTAAAAAAATTACTAATTAAAAAAAAGGATGAGGAGGGAGGGTGATGGAATACATGTGACAGGAAATCAGATGAGGAAACTAGCTGGAGGAAGCAAGGGAAGGGGTAGAGGGAAACAAATCAGAACTCCAATGACACATGTATGAGGATGCTGTAATAAAACCCAGTACTTTGTATGTTAACTTAAAATACTAATAAAGAAGAAGAAGCAAGAAAGAGCAGGGGGGATAGGATAGGGGGCTTCTGGGGGAGGAATGGGGAAAGGGGATGACATTTGAAATGTAAATAAATAAAATATCCAATAAAAAAATTGAACAAAAGTAGTTCTTAAAAGGATAAAATGTTTTTGTAATTGATTCATTAGTCATCTAGTTTGAGAAATGTCCTTTTAGGGACACTGAAAACCAAAAGAGAAAAAAATTGAATGGTTTTTTTTTTGTGGTTAAAAAAATAATAAATCTGGCAATACTGTAAATATGTATGCAAATTATTAAGGGTGTCTCAAAAATGGAGAAAAAATACTTGGAAGAAAAGATTCAATGCTTCTTAAGTAATATGGACCATAATTTGAGCTTATTTATAAAACATTTTCATTATTAAAAAAGTTGCTCCACGTACTGTATTGGTTCACAGCTGCTTATGAATAAAAAATTGTGAAGATGTGAACACACACTGGGAATTTCTCATACTCTTCCCATACTCCATAATGCAGAAATGATTTTTTTTCCAGACAGAATTTCATCCTACCAGGGACACTTGGCATTGTCTTAAGACATTTTTGATTATTATGTTTGGACCGGAATTTGATACTAGACTCGAGTTTAACAGAAGCTGGTGTTTCTACTAAGCAGCTCGTAATGACAGGACAGCTTTCCAGAACACCAAAACTGTTATCTGCTCACAAATACCATCGTTGAGGTCAAGAATCTCTGTGACCGAGTGTTTCTAACATTTCTCCTCTGATGAAATCCTTAACAAAATGAAATCTTGTAGGAAACCTCAGTCTATGCATAGCTGTAAGTATGAAAACTGTAGCTGTAAGTATGAAATTACCTTGTAAGCTTAAATGTGATTTGGTTTTAAAAGAGAATATACATTTGAAAGCACGGACAATATATGATGAAGATTTGGGTCCTGAGTCTCCCTTAGTACCAATTTATTTTTGTCAAAGTTTAAAATTATTTTACTTTTGAAATTGTAATACGATAGCATCCTTTCTTCTTCCATTTTCCCCTCCAATACCTCCAGTATACCCCTTCCTACTTTCTTTCAAATCCATGGTTCCTTTATTCATTAATTGTTGCTATGTGCATGGATGTATATGTACATGTATTCCTAAATACACAAGTATAACCTGTTCAGTCTATATAATGCTATTTGTATGTATTTTCAGGGATGATAATGAAAATTCTAAAATTTGCAAAGAGCTACTGAATTGACTCTATGATTAATTCATTCATCAATACTTGTCGTAAGACATAAAATTGATTTCACCACCACGTATTGTACTAAGGCTTGACCTAGACTCTGATTTGTACTCTTCTTGCTTGGGTCCCGTGGCTGCTCCCCCTCACATAGCCACTGTGATGGAAAGAGATGATTAATAAGTTCAGCAAGGGAAGCAGCCCATGAACCTGCAGGTAGGGTAGCTCCTAGAATTCCCTGACATAAAACCACCTCCATCTTGGGTTGTCTGCCTTCTAATTCTCATTCTCCATGAAGGATTTCATGAGTTCAACTTGGACTAGGTGGAAAGTTTCTCAAAATTATTTAATAGGAGCTGGAGGAAATCCACAAAAATACTAATATGGTTCGCAGATACTCATTGGGGTCATTGTGAAGAGAGAGAATACTGGAACTTAAACAAGGATCTGACACAAGCAGGTGCTCACATATCTAGGCTTTAGTCTGGAGAAGCATACAGTGGAAAGCTGGGCTTTGATGCTAATAATTTGACATTTCTAGATATAATACTCAGGGTATGAGCAATTGGCACAGGGAAAAATTGCTCAGCAAAAATCCACAAGACCATCAACAAAAAGAGAGATGTCCCCAGGCAGAACTATTTGGCTCTTCTGTCTTTGGGTGAGAGGCACCAGTGAACATCTCTAAGAATGATTGCTCCCCACGTCTCCATTTCTCTTTCTTGTCGATTAGGATGGCCAGAAGCAGTGAACCACCACTACAATTAATTCCTACCCTTCTGGCAATGTATTCACTCTGAACGAAGCGAGATGATCACATGAACATTTCATGGAATTAAAGGTATCAAAGATCACAGAGCTGGCTTGATTAAGGGCTTCAAAGTTTTATTGTTTCTTTTAAAAATTCTGTTTCTAGTGTTCTTCACTGAAGGTATTCAGTCTCTTTGTGTGAGGAAATACTATCACTGGTAGATAGTGAATCAAAGAACAGTAGGGAAAACCCAGCTACAGGCAACAGCATTAACTAGCCATTCTTCTAAAGATAAATTTCCCAGAGGTGGCTACGTGATAGCAGAGCATTCATCTGTTCTTTCAAAGACATTTAGAACAGCTTACATTATAATCTAATTTATTGACATTTTGAAGGTTAGGTCAGAAACGGCAGTGAGCTGTTAAAACTGTGGTCCCAGGACAGGAATGCTGGTGCCATAGTTTCTATTCATTAAGGTTTAAGCTGCCCAGCCATTGACCTTAGGCACCACTGGAACTGCAAATCATCTCTAATGTCTGCGACTGGCATGGTTCTCGATGCTGACAAAACCCTATCCAGGAAGTGTCAGCCCTTAAGTAGCTTTATGGGTACACATGACTGTGAGGTTGTTTGGGAGGAGTAGTGATCAGATTGCTATGTCGTTAGGACTAAATTTCATGTTGTGACAGCATTAGTGGGACTGTCTCCTATAACTATGATCTAATAAGACAGTTGTTCTTCACTAAGCCAGTTCATTAAGAGCAGAGACCTTTTATGTTTCACATATGCACTGTGGCACTGGTTTGTCTGTACACACACACACACACATACACACACACATACACACACACACACACACGCTATACTCATATAACACCATCCCTCCCAAACACATACAAACAACACACGAAGGTAATGAATTTTTAATTTTTTGCAGTCACCTGTTGTCCACTCCCACAAACAAGTTCTATGCCGCCTTTGTCCTAGCACATCTTGCAGGCATGACAAATTGTAGGTCAAAGGTTTTGTGGCTCAGTTGATGTCTAAGTCCCACTGAAAGCCTTGCCTGATCCCAGAAGATGGCAGATTAAGGTTCTGTATTTCCCATTACTAGAAGTCTTCACTAAGATCACCCTCATAGGTTCCAGGGATTTCCCCTTGAATTAGGTTTCCACATAAGTTTAAAAAGCAGTCCTGAAATCAGAGCATGACTGCTCTGGAGGCCATGATGGAGGGAACATAGATTTCCTGGTCCTTTTCATCTTCCAGAGGCCCTTTGCATTCCTTGGCTCATGCAGCCTTTCTTTCACCTTCAATGGAAATTACCTCCAACTCCCCTTCTCATGCCTCCTCAATCTCTCGTACTCTGCTTTACTCTTCAAAGACCCCCCCCCCATGCTTCCATTGGGTCCATTTGTAATATCTCCTTCATTGTATGAGGTCATATACTCTCAGACATACAGAATTACGTGACTACCATAGGTGAATGACTTAGTTCTCTATGTATATTAGTCCCTACTTACATGGTTAGCATCCCCCTATATCAAAACTAATGAAATGGACACCCAATGGGATGTAGAAATGTTCTAGGCTGAGGGTCTGTAAGTGGTCTTATGGATATTTAGATTCAGGCAAGCCAGCCTCTCCAGATGTTTTATTTAGCCTAGATGAGTCTAAGGAGAGAACTTTTGAAGCAGTAAAATTTCTGCCAGAGCAGGGAAATATACTTAAAATCTAAAGTTTATCATAATTTTAGCATTCACCTGAGCAGCAGTAATTTGGGGTATTTTCTGTCTGACTAATATCAAAGGTAAGAGGACCTACTAGGATTCTAGAATATGGTAAGTATGGGTACAGCAGTTAAAAACACCCAACCACACATTTATGCAGACATTATTTTTTAGTTTTGCTTCAAAACACTATTAGCGCTAATAGTTGGTGGGGTCTTAGGGCATAGAAGCAGTTGAAAGGAGACATAGCCACACATTTGTGAACAGGACAGGCAAGGCTCTTTTATTGGGATGGTGACCCTAGCTAAACTATAAGCCAGTACTATCTAGAGGTGACCAGTGTATCCACTTGACAAGAGGAGTGTTAGATTTCTCATGATTTTTTCTACAGCATGCTAAACTTTGGTAACTGTTCATGGGTCATAGTACAATTTTGAAAGACGTTTTTCTTCCTGTGCACAAGCCTTTTAGCCTTGCTTTGTGGGCAATATGTGGTTAGTTCCTTTTGACAATTGATGATTTATAGCTGGCATGATCAGCATCCAGAACCTAACAAGCCTGAAAGACTGTCATGAAGTGCTGGAATTGATGGGAAATACAAGGGCAGAGTAGAACACATATGTATTTGATTCTGTGGCCAATGGCCCAAGCTAATCCTGCATTACAGTTTTGGGCAACCATTTCTGAAATGATTGACAACCAAATGCAGAGCTGAGCAACATATGACTCAAAGATTGAGGTGACAAAGAGGACAGACACCATATGAAGGCAGAGACGACAGACTTTTATCTTGTGTGTGATTGTGTGTGTGTTTGTGCATGAGTGTACATTTGTGTGCATATGCCTGTGAATGCTTATATGTATAAATTTGTCTGGGTGCACATGTGGTTGGTCTGTGTGTATGTAGGTATGTGTGTATGGAATCCAGTAATCAACCTGGGGTAGTATTTCTCAGATATTGTCTACCTTTCTTCATTTGAGACAAGATCTTTCATTTGGCCTGGAGCTTACCCCACAGTCAGGATGGCTTGGCAGGAAACCCCAGAGACTCACTTATTTCCACTTCCTTTATGCTTGGATTATGAGCACACACCACCACATCAGACTTTTTTTGAATTTTGGGGACCAAACTCAGGTTCTCATGCTTGGATAGTAAGTACTTCAATGTCTGAGCTATGTCTTTACCTGCTTGTATCCTATTATCCATCTGATACCTATATGCTTTAGTAAACAAATGGCCTTTTACTTTTGACTTTTAGCAAGCACAGCCTTCAAGGTTTCTGCAAAGTAACCTCAACAACTGTTACCATAAGGCATGTATCAGAGATATGTCCTCTAGCAAGCCACTGGGAAGTTGCTAAATGTGTTTCTTAGGTATGTTACTTTCATAGTGATTTTTAAACTCAACTAAGAAAAAGTGAAGTCAGTGGTTTTGCTTAGGCTTTTCTTCAGTGATAATTCTTTCTTAGCTTTGTCATTTGTGTCGTCATCTTGAGCCTCATCAGTTTTCACTGGGTTCAGAGGGAAGCATCTCCTTCCCTCTGGTCTGCAGTCTAACTTTTCAGTCAAAGAAAGCAAGCTTTCAATGGGGTCTAGCCTAAGAGCCCAGTTGCTTTCTTGTTTCTTGTCTAGAATTGGTTCCTGTTTTATGTATATAATTCCCTAGTTTTATTCTTATGTTTGTTTATTCTTTAGTTTCATTTTATATTAACAATTTTATATATGATCTATTTTGATCATCTTCTTTCCCCTCCCTCAGCTTCTCTTACCCATTGAGCTTTATGGTTTCTTGTTCTCCTTCTTTGTAAAAAATGCAACATAAAACAAAACCCAAAAATTAAAAATCAAGACAAACAAAAATATATAAAATAAATGAGATAATAAATAATGAAGTAGTAAAACAAAAATAACAAAACAGAACAAAAAGCGGAAACAAAACGAAACAACCAAATATATCAGGTCAAGTCTCTCATGTCGGCCAAGTACTCCTAGGCATGGGAAAATACCCAGTGACACACCACTGAAGAAAACTAATTTTCTCTTTCCTAACAAGTATTAATTTCAAATAGCTTCTTGGCTAGTGGTGGGATTTCATGTTCATTTCCCCTTTTATAAAGGGGTTTCGTCTATTTTGAACTCATGCTGGTCTTGTGTGCTCTAATGGTCTCTATGAGTTCATATGTGCACCCTATTGTTGTATCTGGAAGACTGTCTTCTTGGCGTCATCCAGCACCTTTGACCTTCCATTCTTTTTGCCTACTCTTCCACATAGATTCATAAGCCTTGGGAGAGGGGGTTTGACAAACACGTTCCATTTAGGACTGACTGCTCAAAAGATTCTCACTGTCTGCCACATTGCCCAGTTGTCAGTCTCTGTGTTAAATACTATCTACTTCAGGAAGAAGCTTCTTAGATGATGGTTGAGTAAGGCCCTGATCTGACAACACTGTCACTAGAGCCATTTAATAGCTAAGTTCCCTTTGCAGAATAATAGTAGTAGGTTTTCTTCTAGGGCTCATGTATGGCTTTTTCTAGTCTCATGTTCTTGGCCACTTTAGCAGTGTCAGGTATGGGTTCCATCTCATAGAACGAATCTTAGATCCAGGCAAAAAGTGGTTGTTTACTCCCATAACATTTGTGCCACTAGTGTACCAGAATACTTTGTAGACATGTCTCTGTTGTAGATTTCAGGGTTTATGTCTGGGTGATAGAGATGATTACTTTTCTCCTCCAGTAGGGTTCAACATACTTTCTAGAACCATGAAAACAAGCCAGTAGGGGTAAACCTTCTAGTTGGGCATAGTCTCAATTTTTCTATGTTCATCAGCAGAAGTAAGTGTTGTCCTGAGTGAAAGGGCCCTGCCATCAGGTATGGAGAACAACCAATAGCCTTGGCAATAGCCTAAGATGCATGCGTGCGTGCATGCGTGTGTGTGTGTGTGTGTGTGTGTGTGTGTGTGTTGTCGTCTATAGGACTCTTTTATCCAATGATTCAACAAGATTTTACTTGATGACATGGTATGTCTAGTTGGGGCATTCTTTCTCTCATTTTATGGTAAGCCCATTTAGAGTTCTTTTATAGATATGTACATTTTAGGAAACTTTTACTACATTAGGTTGCCATACAGCTTTTCAAAAATCTCCTCCCATAGTCCTTTCACTGCCCTGCCCTCTACTCCACCTTTTCATTTCATCTTTCTATTGTATTGTCCCCTTTATCTTTTTATAACACTATGTTCTATTTCCCTCCATTTTGGAAGACTATATGCCTCTCAATTATATTCTGTTTTCTCTTCCTTGGGATAGCCTCTCCTCCCACTCCGTTTCTTTCTAGCTACATAGCCCCTGTGGTTATTCTGAACACTCACATCTAAAGCTTAAGGGATAACATCTCCATCTGAGAGAAAACGTGGTAGTTGTCTATTTGGGTCCTCATTACTTACTTAAGATGACTGTTTCTAGCTCCATCCATTTATCTGAAATTTTCATTTTTCTTACAAGCTGAATAATATTCCATTGTGTACATGTACCACATTTTCATTATGTTTTTGTCAGTTAATGAACATTTTGGATGTGCTTAATTTCTGGCTATTATAGATAGGGCAGCAATGGACAAGAATAAGCAAGCACTTTTACAGTAAGATGTAGTCCTTTAGATATATTTACAAGAGTGTTATAACTATATCTGTGGTAGACCAATTTTCAACACTTTGAGTAACCTCAACACTAGTTTCTGCAGCTGATGTGCCAGTTAACACCCTGAGGCCCTTGATGGTGGGAGCAGAAAGATGGATATTATTTTCTATCCCAATATTTAGCTTATGTCTTTCTTTTAGGAAAATTGAAACCATCAATAATGTTGAGAGTTATTAATGAGAACTCCTTAATAATGACTGTTATTTTGTTGTTGTGGTGCAGGTTTTCCCCAAGTCTTCTAATTTTTCATTCTGAGATTATTAATTCCTTGTATTCTCTTTACTATATTGTTAACCTTCTCTATGGACTGAAGATTTCCTTTATGTGCCTTCAGTGCAGCTATGTAGTGGACAGAAATTACTTATGTTGTTTTTTACTGTAAAATGTTTTTCTTTCTCCATAGATTGTGATTGATAGTTTTGCTGGGTATAGTAGTCTAGGTTTGTATGCAGTGTTTATTTGTAGAATATCCACCCAGTTGTTTTGGCTCAGAGTCTTTATTGAAACATTCAGTGTTATTTTAGTGGTCCTATCTTTCTATATAACTTGGTCTTTTTCTTCAATAGTTTTTATTATTGTTTCCTTGTTCTGTACATTTGATGCTTTGATTATTGTGTGTTGTGGGAAGCATATTTTCTGGTCCCTCTATTTCAGGTTTTATATGCTCTTGTGCTCTTTATTTCAAGCAGATAATTTTTCTTCCTTAATTTTTATTAAAAATATATCTGTGACTTGACCTGCATTTCTTCTCATTCATCTATTCTTCTTATTAACATATTTGGTCTTTCATAATGTCCCTGATTTTCTGGATGTTTTGTGCTTTGGTTTTTAAGTTTAGCATTTTCTTTGACTGAAATGTCCATTATTTCTGGTTTGTCTTCAAGACCCATAATTCTCTCTTCTATGTCTTTTAATCAGTTGGTGGGACTTATTTCTTAGGTTTTAGTTTTGACAACTTAGTTTTTCAATCCCAGTTTAATTTAAGTCATTTTTTCTTTAGTGATTCTATATCTTTGTTAGCTTCTACTTTCACGTATGAATGATTTTCCTTATATCATTAAACTATTTGTGTTTTCACAGTCTTTATTAAGACTATTAATATACTCTTTAAGATCTTTGAACCATTCATAATTTGTATTTTGAAGTTCTTGCCTTGCACTTCTGCTAAATTCTGTTTTTTTCTTCAGGGACTATTACAACAGGATTGCTGGCTTCTGAAAAAGATATTGTCATGGTTGTATATGTGTGTGGTTTTACTCTGGGATCTAAGCATATAGAGTTACAATGTTTGAAGTGATTCCTGGTCTTGATTTGTTTGCTGGATCTTCTGTTGTTTGGTTGCTGTGGCCCCCTCTGGATCCTAGAACAGTAGAGCAGCTATGGGCTCCATGAAATCCACAAGAAGTGATAAAGAACAGAGACGATAAAAGGAATGGCTAAAAGGGGTGGTAGGTAAGATCTAGGGGGACCCTGGCCCCTGGGTCCATACCTAGAGGCAGAGTTTCAAGGGGATAAAGATGGGATAGAAGGAGGGGTTGAGGTGGACAAGTATCAGCAGGTCGAAGAGTAAGTCTGGACCAATCAAAATGCAGATTTTGAAGGAGCTAATATCTATTTTTAAATGATTAATTAACCAATTGTAGATGAAGATGTTTGCAGAATAATGTGATGAGTTCAGTGTGTAATAATTAAATCAAGCTAATTAACATATCTGTCACCCCAAGTGCTCATCTTTTATTTATGTATTTTTTTTTCTGGTGAGAGCACTTGGCATTTATTTTCTTACTGCTATTGAAAAGGCACAACACACTATTATTTACTATTACCAAGAGAAAGAGACAATTCTATATTTCTTATTGAACCACAAACATCATTTAGCCAACACAGTCATGAGTAAATGCAACAAAATGAGAGGTACCACAGTTCTTGATTTTAGATTGTGCTACAATGTGCAGGAAATAAAACAGCATCTTACCACAATGTAAACAGACCTGCAAACTAGTACAAAAGAATAAGCATTCTAGAACCCTTCTGAGTGGAGTCAGGTGATACTGACCCAGGACTGAGAACACAATCTTCAAAAAGTGGCCTCTTCAGTGATGGTGCTGGGAAGTCTGTATATCCATAACCAGAATAATGAAATTGGGTCTTTAGCTCAAATCATTAGTTTTTAACTTCTTGATCCCAGGCTACTTGTCTCCCTCTGTTTTGTAGACTTGGTGTTGAATGCTAATGACTCCTCTCTGTGTAATCCCAGGCAGTCATTTTCAGACAATTATCTATATTCCAAATGTTGTTTAAATGGGATCATTATTATTCAATTCTGTTGGGCCAGAGTGATTCATAGACCATTTTGCAAATATGAAAAGCAGTTCACAAATCAGTGTGGGGGTAGGGTGTGCAGAAAAATACTGATTGAGTGACAGTGATAAGACAGACTCCTGGTAAGGGTACAGAGCCAGCTCTGATCGTGTGATACCACGGGTATCTGACCCATTTTTTCCTGAATCATATCACTGTAATCAGATAGCTTTGGACTCTATATTTTCTATAATGTCTAATATTAGCTTGTAACCACTTTGCTAAATTATGCCTCAGGAAGTAGGAATAATCAAATCTACCCCCTCCCAACCAGAGCACCTTCTTCTTACCATTTTAGTTCTCATAAATGTCTGTCCTGGATATATTATGAATAAATAGTACAGTAGAAAGCTATAAGTAATGGAGAGGGAGCTAGATATTGAAGTGAAAGTGATAGTAAAATCTAAAGAAAATGTTAATTTTAAAGGGATGCTGTGGATGTGGAATCAGTAAGTATTATCCTAAGCTATTCCTAGGATCATTTACAAAAGGAGTAAGAATTAAAGGACCAATAACTAAGTCTTTCTTTAGAGCTGTTAGTATTGGGCTTATGTGTAAAAGTGCTATATTGCCTTGTACTCTTTTTTTCCCTTCCACGAACCAAGGCCTGACGTGTTTGCTAAGAAGTGATCAGTCATCCTAAAATAGTACTCTCCAGGGAGGGAGATATGATGCAGGAGTCACCAAGCATTTAAGATACTGCCTTATCTAGACAGAGCTATTTCATAGAGGCAGAGAACAGAGCAAACATAAATACAAGGAAGGAAAGCACACACTTGAAAAATTCTCCCAACTATAAAAGAGCAGCTTTGGCACATTGTTCTTTTCATTAAATAAGCAATAATGTAAGAAATCCTGAAATTAGGAGATGGTGTAACACCTATCTGCCCTGGGGTAAATTTCCACCTCGTATTTTGCCCTCCTATTTATGGGCATTCTACACATTCAGGAACATGTTTTAAGGGTCTCTGTTCTTTCCTTTGAGTTTTACTATCATAAACATTTTCATCACGATGTCAAGACCACTGTGTTTTGAATAGGACACAGTGCACGTTACATCGCACATTTAATTGTCTTTGACATTTATCATTTAAAAGATGGATAAATGGCATTTTAATGAAAATGTGACTTTACATTATGGCATATCTTTATGCCACTGAAACTCATAAATAAAGTGACTATCTAATGATATAAAAGCTTTGTTGCTTGTTGGAGTGTCCCTTCTCTGCCCCCTGTGCGTCTCCTGTCCTCCCCCTCCCATGTGGTCCTGATCCCATTGTCATGTCTCTGTGCTTTGTTCTTATAAAACACAAATTGTTATGATGGGCGCATTATGAGAGCTGCAAAATAAAATTAGTTAACAAAATAAATTAACTTTTATTTTTATTTTTATTTTTTGTTTTTGTTTTTTTTTTGAGACAGGGTTTCTCTGTGTAGCCCTGGCTGTCCTGGAATTCACTTGGTAGATCAGGCTGGCCTGGAACTCAAAAATCCGCCTGCCTCTGCCTCCCAAGCGCTGGGATTAAAGGCGTGCGCCACCACCGCCCGGCATAAATTGACTTTTATAAAGCCAATGCTAATTAGGTAAATTCTGGAGGTGTTCGATATCATTAAATATTGTTTTGAAATTAGAGGCTATATTCATTTCTACAATGAAGAAATCATAAATTAAACAAACTAAAGACTATTTCCAACCACCAAATTAATGAGTGATAGTAATGGATGTTTATATCTCTGTGGGGGGATTTAGGCATCATATACTTGTAAGGAGAAAATAAATGGGTGCTCTTGCTGTGGAAAGCATTTTGACAAAAGTTGTGTTTTGACCTAGATATTTTACTTAGAGCTACCGGTTCACCAGCATGCAAAGAATTTTCTCTCTCTTTAAAATTGTGTGTGCATGTGTGCTTGTGCATGTGCATGTGGTATGTGTTTGGGTACACGCATGTGGTATGTGTCTGTGTGTTGTATATATGTTTGTGTGTGTGTGTGAATGTGGTAACTGTATGCATGTGCTGTGGAGTTCAGAAGGTGTCTCTCTTGGAACTGGATGGGGGAGTGGCCATTCTTCAACTTAAGGTGGGTGATAGGAAACGAACACTTGTCCTCTGAGGAAGCTGCAAGTCCCCTTGACTGCTGGGCTCTCTCTGCAGCCCCGTGATGTTCACGATGTAACAACAACTGGCAAACTCCTGCTACCTAAGCTAAACGGTTACACCACTTTGTGTAGAAAAGCAAACAAGACCCCAAACTAGAAAAGATGTTTGCAGAAAGCAACATTTATGGAAGTTTTGTAAAAATAAACCACTATCATGGTTTAAGATGCCCTAAGAAGCCACAGATAGTAAAATAAAACATGCTGAAATGTTAAACTGGGGAGGGAGGGAGGAGGAGGGAGAAGAGATCAGCTGATACAAATGGAGTTGGAGCTGTATTGGTCCCTGAGTTCTTCCCCCCTTTTCCCATCCCCCATCCTTTTATTCCCTTCATCCAGCTTGCCTTTCCTACTCTATTTTCTCTTATTTCTCTACTTCCCTCTTCACTCTGATCATCTTCCCAGCCATTGTTTCTTCAAGGAAAATGAAAGTGAATAGAGGCACATGCTAATGAATTTCAATCTCCTTAATACACTCAAATTTGATGTCCTCATACTAAAAAAAAAAAATCCTTGAATAATCTTCACTTTCAGCCTCATGTCACATGTCATTTTGAACAGGGCAGGGTTGCTCCCTGGATGCCATCCTAGAATAACCATAATAAGTGGAAAACAAACTTTATCTCTCTCTTACCTGGATTTACACTAACTAGTATTTAATAGTGACAGATACTAAGGATATGAAATATATTGTTAATCAAACATTCTATTCCCTTAATTGGGCTCTGGTGTTTGGCACAGACATGCCTTCCCTCATATTTTTCACCACAGTTTGCAATAGAGTCTTTGTTTGACTATTTGTTCCCTGGTGTGTCTGCTGCTTGAATAGATGGCCAGTGTTACATGGCAAATGACCTCATAAAAAGTCATTTACCAGTGTCTGCCTAGGGTCTGCCTTAGAATGGATGTGTAGGTATAATAGAATTAACAGGAACTTAAGGAAATACTGAAATCATGATTTCTCAGAAGACAGAAACAGATCAGTGTGCTGCCTGCATTTAAAAAATTATGTCAATGTTGTTTGGAAAGCAAATTTATAGAAAAGATCCACGTTTATCACTCTGATTAAATCTCTTACTAAAAATCATATTGAATGCATTGGTTAAGTAAACAAACACAGATTACTGGCATTTGGATAATTTCCAGGGCCAAGAATTTGCTTGAATCATGCTTATATTAGTGTCATAGTAAGACCTCCAATCAAATGTAAATTTATATAAGATACAACATTCAGGCAAATTAGCCAAAACATTTGTGAGTATAGCAAACTGTCCAAATAATACATATTTATGTATTAATCATATTTTTAAATGTATTTACAAGTATTGCTAAATATGCAAACATGCTGTATTAACTTAGTATCAATTAAATATCAACAATATGATAAATGAAAGATTTTAAATTAATAAGAACTTATCACTCATATAAATGGAAAATATTTCTGAAGGGAGTAAGCATGAATAATGCCCTCTTTTTAAGTAATCTCCTGAATTTTACAGTCAAATTTTCTACAAATAAATTATTTCCTTTTGTAAAGAAATGTAAAGGCTACATTTACTACTGCAGTTAGAAGAAGCGTGTGTTCCAGGAAGCCATGGTGGGCACCTTCCACACCTGCATTCCTCTCTGTGGGCCATTACTGTTGGGTCATAAGGAAAACTGTGTATAGTTAGAGGGGCAAAATCCATGGCCAGGAGCTGTGCTTCTGTGCTGGGCCTTGCTCTGCCTTGAAGGCCCATATCTAGTTCCATCCATCCATCCATCCATCCGTCTGTCCGTCTGTCCGTCCGTCCGTCCATCCATCCATCCGTCCATCCAACCATCCATCCATCCACTTTACATCCCAATTGCAGCCTCCCTCCCATCCCTTCTCTCCTTAACAGTCCCACTCTTACAAATCCCTTCCTGCATTGTTCCCTCCCCTCCTCCCCAGAGAAAGGCAAGCCCCCTTTGGGACTATCCTGCCCTGGGACATTCAGTCACAGTAGGTCTAAGTGCGTCTCCTCCCACTGAGGACCAACCAGGCAGTCCAGTTCAGGGAAGGGGAGCCAGTGGCAGGCAACAGAGTCAGAGATAGCCCTGCTCCAATTATTAGGGGACCCATAGGAAGATGTAGTTTTAAAGCACTCCTCCCTATTGCCTTTGACTTTCTAACCTCTCCATTCACAAGGAGAATTGTGTGAAATATTGAAATGATTTTAAAACACTTCTAATACCTGCCCACTGGTCATGCTAAACTGATCTCTTACTGCTTTTGACATACTCTGAAGTCCTGCATATTGTAGAAAACAATGGACTGATGGTAAGCAGGGCTTACCTATAAACCCACAGGGGCAGTTATTAGCTGTCCTGTGAGCCCTGCCTGGCTTGCCCACTTTGCCTTTATTTACCCAGTCTTTTTACAACAGGGGCACCCTGAACTGGATATAACATCTCACTTATTGTCTCACTAGTTAATCACTTAATTAAATTATTTGTCCTTTTTTAAAAAAATAATGTATTTGTTACAACAGTTTTTGACATGCCCTACCATTGTATTCTATGGAGTTACCTAACAGATCCTGGTGAGACCTATTGTCAGAATGTATATTTCATTCCAGCATGGAAGTGGGCAGAGAGATCCTAAAGTCTCACCCTCTATCTGAGTAGCTGTCAGCAATTGATGGATGCTAGGAGGAGGAGAGTCAGCTTTCTTCAGGGATGTTGCCCTGCTCCAATGCATGGTGGTTGGTCTTACAACTATGCACAAACAGGAAGTATTAAGTGAACTCAATGGGTCAGGAAAGATAGGGAAAGAATTAGAGGTGAAGGAATAGGGGTATATTTGACCAAAACACATTGCATCAACATATACAAATTTCAATAATGAAAAAATCCTGTATCTCATGGGAGATGTGAAACCAGGTATGTCTTTTACTGCTTCTTGGAGAAGATATTCAAGCAGCAGTAGATTAGGACATTGTTGGTTCTAACACTCTCCTCCAAAGGGTTTTTGTTTTCTTTTGTTTTTGTTTCTGGTTTGCATAGGGTCACTGAGACATTTATTGGTGTCAACACAGATTGGGAATTTGGTTTCATGGTCTGAGCATGTAATGGCTTATGTAGACAGGTTAATGGCTTGCAGGGGCAGAATTTTATACTCTGCTGGGTAAAAGACAGCAGGGTCTGCTGTCTGCCTTGTTTGTTTTGTCTAGTTTTCCATTTTGGATGCAAAACAATTATGCCCCATGGAATGGAAAGTGGCCGTTTGACATCTGGGCAGTGAATTTTTGTGTTTACTCTTGAAAAATCTGTGGCAAAGAGTAGATCTGCATTTACAAGCACTTTAGAGTTTTCATATCTGTAGTTTGGAAAAGCCTTTGCCTCCTGCTCTACGGGAGTATTGATAGATTTGATCATAAGTCCTCTTGGAGTAAAGGAACTTGGTCTTGGTTAGTTTACATAGATAAATGAATGCATAGATTGCATGTTCCTACATTCTCCAGAATGAGGAAAAATTCTAGAATCTTTTAGATTCTCTCTACTTAAAAAAATCATCTCTTATACGAGCTGACAGAGCTATTTTAAAGATCCAAGTTCAATTAAGCTAAATCTTTATGAATATAATTAAAAATTAGTCTACCATGAAATACTTGTATTTTTTATTTATTAGTATCAACTTAATGCAAAATACATGTTCCTATGCCTTGTTTCCCTTGAGTTGTCTAGATTCACGGATCAAATATTCTAACTTTAATATAGCATATTTAAAATGATAAAAATGTAAGTATTTTAAAATAAATTAGATCAATTGTTTTGATACTTTTGCTTTATCAGCACTTATTTTTTTATAACGTATCAGTTTGAGATTGTTTCTCATGATATTGAAGTTAAAATCTGAATTAATATTAAACTGAGTTAATTAGTGGATAATCATTGGACATCTAAATACTTTCTGAGTAAAATAGAAAACTTAAACATTGACTACTTTTATAGTTAGCTTTATATGTCAACTCGACTCAAATGGGAAGGGAGAACTTCAATGGAGGAATTCCCTCCAACAGAGTGGCCTGTCCACACGTATGAGAAACATTTTCTTGATTGCTAATGGATGTAAAAAGGCTGTGTCCACCATGGATGCCCTAGGCAGGCAAGCGAGAAATGTATAAGGAAGGTTACTGAACTTGAGCCTGGAAGCAAGCCAGTAAAACAGCTTCCCTCCACTCTTTCTTTTTTTTTTTCAGGCCTTTACCTTGGGTTCTTGGCTTGTCTTGATTGTGGATGATAATGTGAAATAAACTGCTCCCAAGTTGCATTTGAGCAGAATTTTATCACAGAAACAAAGAAGCAAGGTAGGATACCAATTAAATATATATATATATATATATATATATATATATATATATATATGTGTGTGTGTGTGTGTGTGTGTGTGTGTGTGTGTGTATATATACACATATATCTTTTTGTTTTTATGCTTTGAAGTGGTTATACTTCTGGGGTATGTTAATGTGTGTGTTTGCTTTTATTTTATATCTTTGAAAATTCATAAATATAGGTAGTTGTAGAATAATTGTATCCGGTATGTTCTTTGCTCTATTGGTCACCTGAGATCCTCACTTACAATAATGCTTTTTACATCCCATCTCCTCATTTTCTTTCTGAGATATAAGTAGCTTTTTCTGGTTACTGGGGTCAGCTGAAACTACCTTAGGAGCAACAATCTAAAAAGAAATAAGTGTATGAACGCATCTTTATTGTACAAGAAAAGAAGTTTTGTCGAAAGCTGTGCTCCAATAATACTTAATCTGTTGACTCATTCACACTCCTCAAATTTATTAATGTGCATGCCTCTTGTAAATTAAAAGTCAAAGCTGTTTTTCTGTGCAGTTATTGATGTAAGTGAGCAATGATGACTCCATTGGTGGCGAACGCTCTTCCGTAGCTATGAAAATGGTATTGACTCCTGAAGAAGTTGTGGCATCACATGACTTGCATGTGCTTCTAGAAGGTAAAAGGTCAAGGCAGGCTTGGCAGCACAGGTCTGCATTTCTCAGCTACTCTGGAGACTGAGGCAGGCTTTTCTGGACTGGAGTTCAAGTCCAGCCTGAGGACCTTGGCAAAAGAATGTTTGAAAGAAAAGAGAGTCAAAAGGGTGGATGGGTGTAGGACAATGGCAGAAAGGCTTGGAAATTCCCAGCATGACAAAATATGGGGGAAAAGATCATCACTGGCAAACTTGGAAATGAACTTTGTTTGCCTTGATTTATAAAGCCCGGCTCAGATAGTAAGATAAAAAGTACAGCAAAATTTGTAAAGTTGGCCTCCTCAATTGAATTTGTATATGTAAAGGATTAATATAACATGTCACAGAGAGTATGATTACTTGAGTACTTGGATTTTCTAAAATCATGTTGAAACTTAACTGCTAGTCTCATAAATCAGACCATGGCTCACCTCTCATTAGAGAAACTTCCTGCAGGACACGGTAACTAACACAAAGATCCACAATAGGGCAATGTACAGAGAGAGGTTTTGGAGGGATGAGTTCAAAATATGATGTCTTCATCAAACTCCTTCCTGAAAGGTTCATGGGTCTATGTAGAAGAGGAGGCAGAAAGATAGTAAAAGCCAGAGGTGTTGGATGACTCCAAAGAAACAGCATCTTCCAGATGAGATGGGGTAGATACACAGATGGACTCACAGAAGACCTTCTCAAGATCAAGCCAAATAAAGTCCCACCAGGGAGAAGAGGAAGTAGACATTAAATCCCATCTCGTAACCAAAAAGCTATTTACATTTTATACCTGCTGTGAGAGGGAAAACAAATCTGTTTTATCTAATAGAGAGTGGCCTTGGGCATATCAACTACACTCCAGGACAGGCACTATGCTTAGGAGGAAACGGCCAACAGAAATGGAATCTTCCATATTTTATGCAGTTTTTGTTGTTATTTTGGGGAGGTTTCCTTTTTGAGAGAGAGAGAGAGAGAGAGAGAGAGAGAGAGAGAGAGAGAGAGAGAAGGGAGGGAGAAAGAATAAAGGTGGATGGGAAGAGAGGGAGCAGTATCTAGGTAAAGCTGGAGAAAGGAAGAATATGAACAAAATATATTGCGTGAAAAATTTATCACCTCATTCCCTCTTCTCTTCATTTAAATTTCATTACTGTTATGGATGATGGTACAAAAATGCCCTTTCTAGATTCTGGCCTTAGGTCTTGATCTTCTCAGTTCCCAGAACCATGAACCAACAAATTTCAGTTATTTGACTTTCCTGAGCCTGAGGTTCTGGGTAATAGCAGCACAAACGAACTAAAACAGTAACCTTGGTAGGAGGCTCATGGAGATTTGTCAGTGACATGATTTTCAATTATCCAATCTAAACTCAAAGGAAACTCTGAACAAAAGTCTTACAAAACAGTTCTCTGTACCTCTCCTATGTCAATCACTGTTTTAAAGAAATGAAATGACAGTATACAATGTTGTCAGACCAGTTTCCAGTAATTCCTTACAGGAGTCAAACAGATTAAAAGTAAAGTTATTTTTGTATCATAACTTATTAGTTTGATTCTAGCACCTTCAAGATAGTAAGTTTCAGTTACGTCCTCACATGCTATAAGACCAGGAGACAAACAGTCTTGTAGGTTCTTCACTGAATCTGTAGACAAGATGTTGTAAGTTGAGCCTACTCCTGAGACTGTAAATGGATGAGTCACAGCCATAACAGTCTCTGCCATCTTTGCTACCATTCTACAAAAAGTTTACTAGTTTTATTTTACGTGTATTAGAGTTTTAGGTGCATGTTCATTAACGTAACACATGTGTGTCTAATGCCAGCAGAGGCCAGAAAACAGCTTATATTTCCCTAAACTGAAGACACAGAAGGTTTTCAGTTGCCATGTCGGTGCTGGGAATCCTATCGGGATTTTCCTCAAGGGCAGGGCAACTGGCGCTCTTAAGTGTAAAGCCATCTCTCCAATACCAGCCTTTGCTATCTTTTATTTAATTAATTCATTACTTCTGGGAAATACAATACATAATACAGTTTTATTTTGTGTGTTATAAAAGTCCTATGCTAGAAATGACTGAGAACCTGATAGGATCTTCCTTTATTTTCTTCTTGTGATTTCAGGGAGGATGTGAAGTGTCATAAGAATGAAAATTTAACATCTGTTATCTTCTGGGAAACATGAAGCATGAGATTACAGTGCCCTAAGTCACCCTGACCTAGTATGGCAGGCTTTTTCAGACTCCTTTACACCAACAAGAGAACAAATAATCTAAGTCCAACTATGTCTCTATTTCACATGAATAGTGGCTGACAAGTAGGAAATAAGTGTCTAATGACTAACTGATACCTGGTGCTGTTTTTGTCAACCAATGCAATTGTTGTACCTAGTTTGCTACAACCTCATTCTTGGTATTTTTTTAATCTGATAAGGCTATATGAAGAACTTTAACTAGAGTCGGTGGGTTAAAATAAATAGATAGATAAATAAATAAATAAATAAATAAGTAAATATCTTATGACCTGAGAAGTCATTTCTGAATCTCAGATTCCAGATAATGAAAATTTGTGTTCTCTCCTTAGGTGGACAGTTTTCTACTTTTCTCAAGTCTCTGTGCCTATATACAGTGTATCAACTTACCTTTTAAGTTAACAACTTTGTTCATTGACTCAGTCTTTATGGAGAGAAATCAAGCTGATAAACTTTCTTTTGTAACATACTTGGGCTTTCATATTTTTAATTTAATTTTATCTTTTATTTCATATGTTTGAGTGTTTTGCCTGCATGTATATCAAGTGCATGTGTACAAAGTACATGTCTGGTGCCTGCAGAAGCCAGAAGAGGGTACCAGACCTCCTGAAACTGGAGTTACAGATGGATTGGAGCTGCCAGTGAGTGATGGGAATCAAACCAAGGTTCTTTGGAAAAGCAGCCAGTGGTCTTACCTACTAAGCCATCTTGTAAGCTCCATACTTTACTTTTAATTGCTCACTTACTATACCTCTTTAATTTTAGCAGTTGACTCTTATTTGATAAGCCAAGCTCATAAAAAATCCACACATGTTGTCTGATCAAGCACTTAATTTGCCTTGGTGAGTATAGTTCAAACACCAAATAAGAAAAGTATTAAAGTATTCTGTGTTAAAGTTTAATCTCCTGAGAATGCCGGTCAATGATTAAGGATAAGAGACAGAGATGCTCACATCACCGGGTCTATTAAAGTCCATGACATCTCTCCAACCCCTGAACAATCTTGATTTATGATTAGCACCACTCCAGGTTCCACTGTAACTGTGATTCAATGAGATTGCTGTGTATTAACGGGTCTTATTTCAAGGAGATAACAATTTTTTTTTTCTGAGTGAGCTCATTTAAAATAATAGGTTTAAAATGGCAACAAAAATTGGCAGTAATAAAGGCTCTTGAAAATGCTCCAGTCTGTAGTTTTCACTCAGACAGCATGGGGAATTGAAAGGGTCTCTGTGGACTGATGGTTTCTGTTTCACATCATCACAGATGATAATGGATCCTGAGGGAAGACTCAACGAATTCCTCTGTTGCCAACGTGCAAGTCTCCTTGGCTCAGAAGGAATAAAACAAAGTCATCCAGAAAAATAATGTGTGATGCTGGTTTTTT
This sequence comes from Grammomys surdaster, assembly GCF_004785775.1. Taxonomy (NCBI): domain Eukaryota; kingdom Metazoa; phylum Chordata; class Mammalia; order Rodentia; family Muridae; genus Grammomys; species Grammomys surdaster. The sequence goes on from NW_021604791.1 coordinate 10,884,672, forward strand.
TATCTGATGTTTATTAATCACTTTCCTTTATACAAGCAGTCTACTAGTAAATATGTGTAAATTAAAAGAAAATCATGCAATGTAGAAAAGTTGAATACAGTATTAATGTGGTTAGGAGAAGACCTCATCATTGACGGCTGTATTCATTGTCATATTCCATCAACTGTTGACCTTAGACCAATGACCTTTGTCTTTGTAGTTCAGTTTTATTCTAAGATACACGTGTTAGTATTAGCTTGAATAATATCTACAAAGCAGGGGAATCATTGTCTTGAAAGGCAAGAGTTCAGTAAATGCTTGCTATTATAGATTTTGATTAAATTATTTACCAAAAGGAAATTCTGAATAACTATTACAGTCATGGACCTAACATGTTCAAATGGATGCAAGGCCCTTGAAGAGAAGAACTCACATAGAATCTCTGTCTTTAATGTGAATGAGAAAAATCAGAAGTCCTAGGATAGACATGTGTATAGAAAATACATAACTATTAAATGTTGTGCAGTACCAGTTACACCCATCAAAATTCATAGCATAAAGCAACATCTGACATCTTTATAATTATATGGGCAGGAATATTGGTTTGGTGTATTTTGATGCATTTTTCTCAAGCTGTTGAATCAGTTTTTAATCATGCTGTTGGCAGGACTCTAGTTTTACCTGAAGGCTTGAATGAGGAGGGCCTTGAGCTCCTGAATTTAAAGAGGATTCAGTTACTCCCGTGCTAATGAATTCATTTGTCTGCGTCTCTCTTGTGCCTTCTCAGTTGTTTGTCAAAAGAATCCTGACCATGAAACACCTCTCAGCTAGCTTTCATCAGAAATAGCAAGAATAGACTTTTAGCAAGAAATAGACTGCTGTATAAAGGAAAGTGATTAATAAACATCAGTCCATTTCTTGCTATTTCTGATGGAAGCTAAATTAAATGAGTCTTTTTAAAACACAATTTTAGTCATGACATGTATTGTTTTGTTTCCCTATCCTTTTTCAGTGAACTACTAGGTCCAGTCATGCCAAAGGGAAGTCATAGAGTGATTCAAATATCAAAGAGATCACTGAGATCCATGTTAGAAGCTGCCTTACACAAGACACAGTAGTGAAGCAGAATAGACAAGGGAAGGCTTTTGACATAGAACCAGCACGCTTTGGCTTCTAAGGAGTAAGTATTCATTTTCTGGAAATCTGTGGTGAAGGATATTGTAAGTAAATGTTATGCCTGTAGAAGCACGAATAAGGATATACTACAGTTAGGATCATAAGAGAAATTACCCTTCTGCAATGGCAGCTTCCATGTAGAGTAACATGCAAACTACCCAGAGATTATGAGCTGGTAATAGTAAGGCTCATAGATCAAACTGAATTCCTTACATTAGACAAAATATTACAGTACTTTAAAACATAGTCAAAAGAAATGGAAAGGTGTGTAGCCAATTATGTTATGAGACCCTTACTCATAAATTCTAAGGCATACAGTCTTTCTCTCCCCCTCTTTCTCTCTTTCTCTCCCTCCTTCTGCCTTCACCCATCCCTTTATCTTCTCTCTCCATCACTCTTCTTTTCATACATCCCCATTGATTATATGATTATAATGGGAAAACCTGAACTTTAAATGAGGTGTCTTACAGAAGATCAGCAATACAAAGGAAAAGGAGCAAGGGAAATTTTGTCTACCCATACTAGAGTGACGGCAGTTAGTCCTGCAGCAACCATGCGTTTTATTTATCATTCTTGAGTCATCTTGAGTATGAATGGGAGTCCTTGATATATTCTCATGGGTGGTCAAGATTGGAAAGATCATCAATATCAGTGAGGGAGCAAGATGGTGCCTCCCTATTCCTTTCTGTTTATAAGTGATAACTCTTACTTGCCCAGTCATATTTCTATCTGCTTCTTCTTTGTAATTTCACACATACTATTATTTTTATATAATCTGAGTCCATTTTATGAATTCTACATTTATTTTCAAAGATACTTATTTATTCATTATCTATACTTTGCTATTCTATGCATTTTATCTTTTTAAGCTAGTAGCTCGCTTATTCTGTACATGCCATATTTTCACTTTTTCAAACAACAACAGTTGAAGACAACACATACATAATTGGGAACTTGGGCTATGTTGATATGGCTAGAACATGGGGCATACCAAGCGAAGACTAGGGAGAAGACAGACAGGTAGGGAAAACATTGTTTGACAGAAACATGAACTTTACCTTAAGGACAATGGTTTGTCCATGGAAAGTATAAGCAGAATTTTAACTTTAATAATAAACTCCAATGAATGAGTCCCATAAGAGGATGCACACACATTCAGGGCAGTCAGTGGTATTCCTATGGTATCATCTGTGTAGGTTTCAGTGATGACTTAGCATTTTGTTAGTCTGAGAGGGAAGAGAATGACTTTGGCTAGAGGTAGAAACATGTACTTGAGGAGAAGGAGAGAATGAAAGAGCATCTTTTGTGACATCTTTTAATTTATTTAAGGGACAGAAGAAAAAAAAAGATTCAGCCTTGTGTATCAGACAAGGATGGGTATATGTTTAAAAGTGTGCAGTTTTACTTTTTTTTCCGTAATAATAAAGTTTTATGCCCATAGTTAATTTGTGGTTTAACTCAAGCACAAAGTTGAATCATCATATTCAAATTAATTTATGATTAAAACTTTTGGTGTACTTCTTTTCATCTAGCATTGAATATCAAGCTAAAGTGGCTGAGGTAAAGAAAAGATTAGGCTCTGAGAGGGTGAAAATTGGTCTTAAAATAACATGTTAACTATGTAGATGCTATTTTAAAGTTAACAAAAGTACTCTACTATTTCAAAAAGTCCACACAAGTCTCATAAAAATTTCAAGGATATTCTTTATAGAAATGAAAAAGAATTCAGACAAAACATAAAAGACACTGAATGTCCAAACCAATTCTAAGTAAAAAGATCGACTCTGGATACATGATTACAACTGATTTTAGATTATACCACAGAGTCACAGTAACAAGACCAGGATGGTGTCCGTGGAAGAGCAAAGAAGAGCATGGATGGAGAAGAACAGAGGGGCCTGGGCATAACCTCTGTAGCTACAGCTGCCTGACTTTTGACAAAACATACACTGGGTAAAACTGTCTCCTCAAAGGTGGTGTTGGGACAGCAGGATAACTCACATAAAAGAATGGAATTTGCTAACTATCACTCAGTCCATACAAAAATCACTCAAAATGAATCAAGACATTAACATAAGACTGGGATACTCTGAAGCTGTTAGAGGAAGATACTTTGAGATACAGGTACAGGCAAGGATGTTCTAAAAAATGGCTTAGACAGCTCGGGAAGCAAAACAAAACAAAACAAAACAAAAAACCTGACAAGTAAGATTATTCATGAGGCTAAAAGGCCTTTGCATAGTAACATAAGAAGTAGAATGATGAGACGGTTTACAAAACGATAAAATTATTGCTAGCTATAAAATACAATTGCTGTACAAATTGCTGGCTTAGGATTAATCCAGAATATTTAAAGAACTGAAAAATAAAATAAAAAGAAAAAAGAAACCCACATACCACAAAGCCAAATAATCAAATCAATAAATGGGCTAACAAACAGTTCTCAAAAAATATGCTTAGCTAATAGAAGATTGCAAAGTAAAGTGACATTGAAATCCCAAATTAGCCGTGGTGAAGATATGAAGAAAGGGAACCCTTGAATACCTTCAATAGGGTTGTAAATTAGCCCAACCATAATGGGTAGTCCTATGCAGCTTTTCCAAGAAGCTAAATACATCTAAAATATGTCTCAGTTGTGAACTGTTCCTGGGTTTATACACGACGGGCTCTATGTCAGCACAACACAGGGAAACTTGCACTCTATCCTTTTTGTGGCATTATTTTTAACAACAAACAGTAAACCATCCTAAGTGTCCCCTGACAGATGGACAAATAAAGAAACTTGGTACATGCACACTAAAGTTTTATTTATCTATAAAAAAGAACTAAATTATGTCCTGTGTAAGAAAGTGGTAAGTGAAATAAGCCAGACATAAAAGACAAATATTTTAGACTTTCATTGATGGATAATAGATTTCATATAAAACATAAAATTAATTATTCATATGTAGCACACACATACATATCACATGGTCACTTTTATATGGCATGAAAGTAAGAAGTAAGACTGTCTGGGGGAATGATAACAGTAGGATGGAGGGTGGGGTTGAAAAAAGTATGTGGCATAAATATTATCAAAATAAAGTATATACTGATTCTCTGAGCTATCTTTATGAGATAGTAGGGAACTGGAGAAATGGCTCAGCAGTTGGGAGCACTGGCTGTTCCTCTAGACTATAGAGGACCCAGATTCAATTACCAGCACCCACAGAGCAGCTCACTACTGTCTGTAACGCCAGTCTCAAGGTATCTACGGCAACAGGCATTCACAGGGTACACATAAATATGCATGCAGACAAAATATCCATACCCATAAAATAAAATAAATAAATCTGAAAGAATAAGCTAGTAGGCACTATAAATAAGTTGTGAAGCAACCCATTGTTGCTTTCTATAAATACATAGCAATTGATAAAAATATCATTTGGGTGAGTGCCCAGTCAGTGACAAAAAAAGGCTATCTAAGAAACAAAATTCCAGCTACATTTATCATGGGAAGGTATACATAGTAAACATGAGAGTATCATGAGGATGGAATTCGGAGGAAAACAAACCTCACTGCATGTAAAAAGTAGGAACCAATGGTTCTTATGCAAGTCAAGAGTCTCATGTGACAGCAGCAGAGAGAAGTAGTTGTCTATAAAATATTGTGCTGAGAACGTGCATTGTTGGCTCTTGATTTATTTATTCATTCATTTATTCATTTACTCATTTATTTATTTATTTATTTATATTAAACGAAGCCTCTGACTTCAGGACCCAGGGTATAATTTGCTCTTTAGTTAGTCAGTTAGTCCCATTGTGTTAGAAACCACGAGAAGATCTTGCAAGGAGAGTCACACACATGTTGTGTTTGCTTGGTGATTTGATCTCACGGAGAGGGTGAGCCTCCAAAGTCTAGAGTCTACTGACCAGTGTTTCAATCTGATACTCCTTACAAAGTCATCTTGTTTCATACTTTCTGATCATATATGTTTACAGCTCATGATTCCTTTTCATCATTATTGGATCAAACAGTTTGGTTTTTCCATTGGGAACATTCTCATTTGAGAGTATCTTTATATAATAGGAAATTCTTTTGTGCTAAACAGTCAAATCTGGGGAGTATTTTAGGTCAAAGAACTAATGAGAGTCAATAAGTGCCAAACCCTGATGTTCTTTAGCTATGGTTAACAAGTCCTTCCCAGGGACTATAGGAAGGACATTTATACTGGATAAAATTAATATCAATAAATTCAGAAATACATGACATAAAAAACCCTGAAGAGAAAGGTAGGAATAAGCTCTCAAGTAGAAGAAAGAAAATAAAATTTACAAATACTTTTGCCTGTGTAGCAGAGTGTAAGGGACAGGTATGGAGTTTGTTGAAAATAATTCAATAAGTGTCCTGGAACAAATATCCTAAACTGAAGGTTATAAGGGCATGCATCTGGAGCAGAAGCTTAGTGGTGTTTTTTTTCTAAATGGCAGGGAGTCACATGGATAATACTTCTGCCTGCCTACAGAACGCCTATGGCTGGCAGCTATTGTCATGGTGGTAAGGGTCCACGAGTACCAGGTCTAACATTCAGATCTCAACAAAGCAGCCAGGTCACTTCATAGGACAGAAGCAAAACATAACCAATTTCACTGATCAAGCCTCTTGTGAAAGAATAACGGGCTTAATCTTTGACTGACATCTTCGACAGTATAAGAGAAGCCTTCCCCAGTAATGGATTTAGGGCTGGTTCATCCAAAATTTCCAAAAATATTTTTTACTCAATTCTTTAATAATTAAAGTGTCTCCAAACATAAGCAAACAGAAGACATGTGACTAAGAAATCTGAGATCAGAAAGACACGAAGATGAGTAAAATTGTACCAATCACCTTCAGAAAGTTTAGGAAAACTCACTCTCCCTACATGTCTCCAGAAGCAATCAAGACTGAGGAAAAAAGGTATTTGATTGTTGGTGTCTAGATTATATAAATGGGCACTGTTTTACATCAGTATACATCTTGGAATTTGTGACCGTAGCAGTAAAAATCTCACACATACATGGATGTGGAAGATGATGGGGTCAATGGTGGAATACCTGATATGGAGGAAGACTGTGATGAGGTAGGCTTTAGAGAACATAACTTGGGGAATGAATGCAGGGGACCAAACGACATGATGCTGAGAAAAGAGAACGCACGTATGAAGGGAGTGTGTATCATTTAAGCTCCTTCTCTTTCATTCTTATCTGGGAAGGCTAACAAAAGTGAAGGCACAGTTATGGTTATCTTTCAGCCAGCCATTTAAATCTTGTTCAATAATGAGACCTGTAGTTTTCAACTTCTGTCTATCATCATTTGTCTTTGAATATTTAAAGTTAAAATTAGGATAACGTGCATATTTTGTATGTAACAAGTTAGAGCAAAGTTTACTTTCATTGCAATAGTTTGTTTTCTTGCACTTTTATCGGTGAATTTTATAGGACTTTAACATTTATTCACTCAATATCTGAAGTACTGAGACTGCCATTTTTTTTTTTCATGGCTGGAGAGATGGCTCAGAAGTTAAAAGTACTTGTTGCTCTTGCAGAGGATCCAGTTTTGTTTCACAGTTCCATATCGTGGTTCCCAACCATTCTACTTCCAGATCAGACACCCTCTTCTTATCTCCATATGCAACTAGCTAGCACATGGTGCACATATCGATACAGGTAAAACATTCACAAAATAAAAAGAAGTGAGCAACCTCAATAAAAATAGAAGACTATGGTTTTATCCTATGCAGCAGCAACAGTTGATATAGAAAAATACAAATACTTTATCACAACTAACATGACCACAAAATCCATTTAAAAGTCATTATGAAATTAGCTTCCTGCTTCTCACATCAGGATCACGTGATTTTTTTTGGCCATCAGGATAAGTTGTCTATCTCAATATCCTCAATTTAATCTGATAATATACAGAGAAGCCTTTTCCAGGTATGGCTGCTTATTCACAGGTTTTTGGGATTAGACAGATTTCAGGGAAGTTACATGGCTTTTCAGTTATCTGAGTTTACAACAAGATACTATTTTTCTTTCTTTGGATTCATCAATTTTCTGTTTGTGTGTAGTGCTAGGGTGCAGGGAATGAACCCAGGGCCTTTTACATCCTAGGCAAGAACTATCTATCTATCTATCTATCTATCTATCTATCTATCTATCTATCTATCTATCTATCTATTCTTTATGATTCTTGCATTCCCCTCTCTTCAGTGTTGGGGTTTGTTCTAATGCTTTGAATTAATCCAGCCCCCCTAGTTGGTAATTTGCATGTGCAAACACTGAAGGTCCTTGTCCCTAATTGGTTTTTGATTGGTCAATGAAGAGCCAACAGCCAATGTCTGGGCAGGTAGACTGAGGTGGGACCTTTAGATTTGCATGAGCTAGGAACTGGGAGAGAGGAGGAGAATCTCCATGATTGGAGAAGGATGGGACATAGAGCTGCAGGAGAGAAAGTCAACCAGCCGTGTAAGAATTTGGGTAAGAGGCCAGTGGCCACTTCCCTGATTGAGCCTGGGGTAGCAGGGGAAGGTTAGAACTCTCAGGAATATTGGAGGGGATACATTTGCTAGCAGGGGAAGGGGTGTGTGTGTGTGTGTGTGTGTGTGTGTGTGTGTGTGTATCTTTCATTTGGGTATCCAAATAGCTCCTGTGTGGGTGTGACCTGCTGTAGCAAAACTCACTGCTACACTTCTCACATACTATTTTCATGAAAAAAAATCTCAAATGATTGCAGCCATCGTGATACTTAACTTCTAAATACTTTGTCAAAATTCTAGACCAAAGGTATTTTATACTACAAGAAATGATCACATCATTATTATAGTAAAGAGATTTACTTTTTTTATGTATTAACTTTGTTTTAATTTTCATTTCTTTCAGAGATTGGTGGCTGAATATCTATCTATCTATCTATCTATCTATCTATCTATCTATCTATCTATAGAGACAGATGATAGACACAACATAGATACATGATAGACAAATAGATGAAAGATAGAAACATGATAGATAGATGATGTATAGATAGATAGATTTACAGCCAGATAGACAGATAGATGATAAACAGAGAGTGGAGAATATGAAGTTGTGTGGGTTGTGAGTAGGGAAATGAAGAAAATTCAATTTTTGAGATCTTTCATTCAGCACAAATTTTATCTAGTTATGTCCAGAATATCTTTGATAATTCTTTGTTGTTATTTTTAGGAAAATAAAGATAATTGGATGAAGAACGAGACATCATTTTTCATTGATAGGATGGTTAAGTCCTCTTTATCTTGGGCTTTACTATTGTATCACACTTATTTTTCACAATGGTGATAGAGTTGAAGGCTTCATGCCAATTCTATTATCCAAGGTCTTACCATCTGTACATTTTGAGATTAGATCAGGTTCAGTTTTCAAACTTTTGATAACAACACTACTTAAAAGTGTTACATACCTCCTCCTATGGCTTCATAAAAATAAACAGTACTGATTGTATTATTACCTCTGATGAAGTAAGATTACTTGGTTAAGGCAAAGTTCACTTTCTTTTTTATATTGACCATATGACAGCTATTTCTCTCTCTCTCTCTCTCTCTCTCTCTCTCTCTCTCTCTCTCTCTCTGTGTGTGTGTGTGTGTGTGTGTGTGTGTGTGTTTAGGTCCTGTTCTCGGAGTCTTTCCACAGTGGATGTTGCTTATAGGCACACACTCCACCTGGTTCCAAGCTCTCTCCCTGAGTAAGTGGGTGACTATGATTGATTTGAGACTGTCATCCTTCTAAGAAGGCTAATGAAAGACTCTGCTGACATTGGTGCCATCTCTTTTTCTTTTACTCTCTACACAATTGAATGAAAATGAGGTAAAAAAAGCATAAAAGAATGCAGAAAGATGGACCATGCCTCCACCAAATTCCTGAATCATTCTCCAGACATCAACATCATAGTGTGAGAAAAGAAATCCAACTATTACTTCCTACCCAACACTTTCATTTAAACCCAATTCAAGTTATAACGTGTGGCAGGACAAATGAATCTTGGCCAATTATACTATTAATCTTGAATTCAGTAATTTGACAACCTTCTATGTATTTCATGCAGGACATGATGGGCAGCATGACATAGAAGTCTGGAGCAGTTTTATTGCTAGTTCTTGGTCAGGCTGAGATCCTGAACAGGATCTACACAATTTAAAATGATCTTTAGTGGTTTGTGCCTCCCATTGAACACCACTATTCCAAATCATTATTATTCTAAAGTACCCTACACAGTAACTGCCACATATACAATACTGCCTTAGTAATTCCCATAAGAAGAATGAATCTCACTCACTGTTACCTATAGAAGCTTGGTATTCATCCTTAGAGATTAGATTGATTAAAACTTTCAAATGCTTTACGAACTTCCATTTCACCAGTTTCAGAACAAGAATCTATTTCCTATGTCATCTCTAATATCTTCTACCTGCCCTTTTCTGAAAGTTCTTGTTCTTTCTCTTCATTTTAATCCTCCTGTCGTGCCAAGGTTTTGCCATACAGATAGAGATCCAAAGCAAGCAAGCGAACAATCAAACAAATAAAAACAAATCATTCCAATAGTAGTGAAAAATCTTTGCTACAGATCATGGTGTTGGTTCTAGCCCGGAGCGTTGTCTCTGAAGAGTGTTGTTCTGTTTCTCCCATCACTCTCTGCATTCAGAAGCCACAGACTTTCATATTACCAAATCAGGGCTCCCCTTGTGGTACCAAATTATTAAACATGCTTCTGAAATTACTTTTGATCTGGTCATAACATCTACTTGTTTCCTTATACATGAATAAATTAATAAAAATTTTGTATGTATACCAAGGATATATACAATTTTTAATGAGATGAGTGTCTAAGAATTGCAGAGCGTGGCTTCCTTATTATATGGCTCAATGATAGTTAGTGTGCTTATATTTATGTCATGGATCCACACTTCCATAAAGAAATCACCCAGGATTCCATCAGAATTTTTAGGCATGCCAAATTTTGCCAATACTGTTCAGAGCTCCGGCTCACTCGTTTTTCACGGTTACCTGAGCAGGATTTATTTTTATTCTTATCTGTGATTGTAATAACTTGCTATATATATTTCAGATAATAGACTTAAAATGGGAGGTATATAAACAGCAGTTAGAATATATGTTATACACATATATATATACATTCATACATATACATATATATATATTTGAGTGTTGCTAGGTAGGACATATGAGGGGTTCATTAAGTTCCAAAAGAGAATCAGACCTTGTTGGTGGGGATGGGAGACATTAGAACATTCTAAGGTAGATAGATGGGATAGATTGCTGACTCAGACCCTGGTGTTTGTGTTGTGAGAGAAGGCGCTAACGCATCATGGAAGTCCTGAAGCCACAAGAGGTAGGCTGCTAGGAACTGCAGCAGTGCATTATAGTCAAAATATGAGTACTGAGGACAACTTAGACATGGAGTGGAGAGGAGGTCGAGGGATCTTTCCTGTTAATGGGTTTTCCTGCTCTCAAAAGAAACATGTCTGAATTTGCAACTGCTCACAACAAAAAAGCTAAGCAGGTGTTTTGTCAAACAATATTTATCCTTAATACTTACAATGCACTTTGCTGTGGCCTGTGTTCTATTTTTTTAAATGCTGTCACTGCCTAATAAATTGATTTCATCCATTGGTCTAGTTAAGATCTCGATGATCTCTAAAGTGTCCATAAGTAGAAGGTTTGTCTGCTGTCTAGAGTGATGCATGTCGGGGATTAAAAAGGAGGCACTTAGGGGAAGGATGTGAAGTTATTGGGAGCATGCCCTTGAAGTGGCTCTTGAGAGTCCAGCCTCTCCTCTCTCTTTCTTCTTGGGTGTCATGGGGTAAAGAGGCTTCCTGTTCCAAATCACTCCATGATAGACTATTGCTACCAGAGGCTCAAAGCGACAGCACCAAGGAACCATGGACTGAAATTTCTGAAACAAGACAAGTGTTCTCTCTTATATAACTGATTTTCTGAGGTATTTTATCTTTTTTTTTTAACTAGGACAGAAAGTTGACTAAACTGAACAATTCACTCATAAACTGCTGTAGCTTTAATCTGTATTTTGTTTGTCCACTGAACTAAGGAATTTGGGCTTTATTTGGAAAAATTTAAAGCAAAAAGTGATCTGATAATTAGATACTCAGTATATTATTCTTGGTAGACTGAAAGATCGATGCCTATATATATATATATATATATGGATAGGCATTGATTATATGTATATATTTCTGAGAGACAAAGTAGAATAAAACATGGCTTATGTTCACATCACACTTTGGTTGATTTCCCAACCACATCAAAAGGTGGGATACAAATAAGCAAATAGCTCCCATCACCCTGACTGCAGGCACCCAATTACAGCCTGTGCTTGCAGACCCCCACAGGCTATCCTCGATAAGCCGTAAGACAGTTCATCTTAGTCACGAATTATCACCATAGCTCCTGTTTCCATAGAAACAGGGCAACCGATGAAGCTCTTGGCTATAGAATCTATGATGAAACATCTAGTAGCCAGATGGTCTGGCAACTGAAATTGTCATGCCTTTGTGAGCATTTATCATGAATTGGCATCACAGGAGAAAAGAGATTCCTTCCAGTGAGAATGGAGCAGGGATGGAGATGTGAAATCAGCAGGTGTCTGTTAGTGATTGTTACCAAGGGGCGGGCGAAAGGCTGAAACTCAGGTTGGGTGCTCCACCCAGTACAACAATTCTCAGTTTGCTTTTGTTGCTGTTTGCATTCCCTTCTCACCCTCTGAGCACAGCACTGTGCAATAACCCCCACACCCCCACAATGTCTAAGAACAAATGTAGTGGCAAAAACGTTTCAAATTCCTCTTCAAAATAATAAATTTCATATATTTACTCTGCAAATGGAAAATGTTAGTGAGAGAGAGAGAGAGAGAGAGAGAGAGAGAGAGAGAGAGAGAGAGAGAGAGAGAGAGGCTTGTATGCACTTTTAATTTTCTGGCACATATATCAGCAATTTCTGTACTTTATTAAAGTCATTGCTACTGGGCAAATACCCACTGAACAATTCCATCTGAACAAATGCCACGTTCTATGACATTAAAGTGTAGCTTAAGGTTATTAAATGCTACCTAGGTGCTAAGTACTTAACATATTGAGAACCCTATGAGGTCCCTGCTCATGTCCTCATTTTGCAAGTAAAGGAATTGGGGTAGAGAGTTCTTTAGCTGAGTTAAAGTCACAACTAAAAATCTGATTGTGGGTAGAATTCAGAGCCTGTGACTTAGCAGTTCAACAACTTTCCCAGCTGCTTCTCCAAATACAGTCATTAAGATGAAGGGGATTTGAGTTGAGCTTCTTAATTTTTTCCATCACAGATCCCTTTTATACTCAATGAAACCTATGTTTATCTGTTCAGAAAAGTCTATAGAACTAAAATACTAAAGAAGAGATTACAATGGAAAATGATTTATTGAAGTGTGGTTAACAAAAATTTAATAATATAATATACTTATATATGCTTTTGTAATTCATTAAATAAGATCACAGAAGGGGTCAGATATCAACCATAATTTTGAAGTAGTTATAGAGTTAGTGGTATATTGAATCATCTACAATAATTGTAATAAGGTATAAAATTTGATCCATGCTTTCTGTTTGTCATAAGTCACAAATATTAATAAGACCACTGAGGTCTGCTTTCTATACCAATCACAGAAATGAATAATATATTTCTATTAAAATTTAGTGAAAGTGACAGTGTTACTCTTCCACACTGATGTTCAATGAAAACCATGAAGTCTTTTGGGATCCGTGAATATCAGGTTAATAATTCTGGGTTAAGAGTGATGATTTCCACGTTTTTATTTCAGTAGCCTTCAGAGTAACTTTCCACAACCAAACAGATTAGAACATGGGGATGAAAACCCCATGCAGGCATGAGCTTTCAGCCTCTCCTTATACAGTGAGCTGTGTGGATGTTGTTCTTGGAAATGGGGTCCTGCTGTCAGTCTGCAGAGAGAAACCCTCTGTGCTAGCTTCAGCCTGGACTGTGTGGTGATATCCATGGGACCTCCTCAGCCAACAACTCAAACCACTGCACCCTAGTCCCACTACTGGGGGCCTTGTCTGGCTACAAGAGAAGGCCAGCTCAGACTCTGTATCCCTCATTACTAGGAGTCTTCACTCAGATCACCATCATAGATTCCAGGAATTTTCTACTTTATTAGATTTCCACACTGTTGCACAAATGTCTTCCAATTCTAGCCATCTCTTCTCACTCTCTCTTCCTCTGTCTCATCTTCACTCATCACCCAATCTCTCCCACTTCCATCTCCACCCTAGTCGACCCTCAAAATCTATTCTATTTCCCCCTCCCAGGGAGATCCATGCATTCCCCACTAGAGCCTTCCGCTTTAGCTAACCTCTCTGGTTCTACGGGTTGTAGCTTGGTTATCATTTATTTAATGGCTAATATCCATTAGTGAGTATATACCATATTTGTCTTTCAGGGTTTGGATAACCTCACTCAGGATGATTTTTTTTCTGATTCTATACATTTGCCTGCAAAGTAACTGATGTCATTAAAAAAAAAGCTGCATAATATTCCATTGTGTAAATGTACCCCATTTTCTTAATCCGTTCCTATATTGAGGGACATCTGGGTTGTTTCTAGTTTCTGGCTATTATGAATAAAGCTGCAGTGAACATAGTTGAACAAGTGATCTTGTGGTAGGATGGAGTGTTCTGCCACCAAATCAATCACAGAAACCCTTGACCACTCTGTCATGCCTGCAAGGTGTGCTGGGCAATGGTGGGGCAGAACAAGTGGGAGTGGCCATCTTATGTCCAATTCAACTAAAGGCTCACTCCATGAGAGGGAGCCATTGCTTGGATGGTCAGGAACCAAAGACTGGATAGCCAATAAATCTAGGGTAGAAACAAACATAGAGGATCTATACATTAAAAAAAATCAATGAAATAATTCCTAATGATATTCTACTGTCCTCATAGATGAGTGCTTTGCCCAGTTGTCTTCAGAGAGGCTTCCCCCAGCAGCGGGTGGGAGCAAATACAGAGATGTTACGTGGACAGTGTAAATTGAAGGTCTCCATTGGGCCCCTGCCCTCAGAGATGTTGGAACTCTACAGAAGAGGGAAAAGGAAGACTGTAGATGTCAGAGGGGATGGAGGACACCAGGAGAGAATGGCGTACCGAATCTACTAAGCAGGGTACATATGGGCTCACAGAAACTGAAGCAGTAATCATGGGGCCTGCAGGGGTTTACACCAGGTCCTCTGCATATATGCTATGGTTGTAGCTTGGTGGGTGGTTTTTGTGACTGTGGAAGTAGGTGTGTCTTTGACTCATTTGTCCACTCTTGGGATTCTTTTCCTTCTGTTGGGTTGCCTTGTCCGGCTTCAATGTGAGGGCTTTTTAGACTTTTGTCTTTTGGAGGACTGCTTTTTTTTTTCTTTTTTTTTTTTTTTTTTTGAGGGACAGTAGATTGTCAAGGGAGGGGAAACTGGTCAGTATGTATTATATGAAAGAAGACTTTATTTTCAATTATTTAAAAAAAAACAATGGTTTTAGACTGAGACCATATTATTTCCCCTGAGGCCCGCTCTGTCTCATAGAGGTCACGAGGCATAGAGGTCAGAGGTCATAGAGACTCTGTTGGTCGTCTTGAATTTGATAGATGTCTAACTGTGAGGAAAAGAATTATTCTGCTGAACACAGAGATTGTGCCAAAGTTCAGAATCCTGATTTATGGATTTGAATTTTGAATTTTTAATACTAATATGAATAATCTTGGAAAAATATTTATCTTCCAAACCTTAGTTTCTTGATCTACAAGATGAAGGGAGGATTGGCATTATTTTTTAAGGGTCAAATAAAATAATGCAAAACTATACAATCAAGAGGAAGGCATCATGCACTTTGTTTGCAATCAATAGTATCTTGGTCCTAGGATGATGGAGGGTCATTCCAGAAGCTATTTCTGAGGACATAGTGAAATTTACAAATTTGGCACTGTAGGCATCTAACCCATACTTTTCCAGAGAATTTCTACTTTTGTTTGTTTTGTATACTGAATTTCTATGATAGGTAGTATTGAAAAAGCTCTTTGACACTCAGTTAATGGAACATACAATTCTTATCTCAAGTATTTAATGGCAGTCTAGCATAAGAAAGCCTTTATTGGCATTAAAATCACTTCTTTGTGCCTGCTGCCACAGGGACTAGTCTAGCTAGCATTGACTTTTGGTTCAAGTTTGCCTGAGCACAGCAACTTGAGAAGAAAAATAAATGCCCAGTTTACTTACATTTCTCATATTTTGGTGATTGTCTTCTCGACACAAGCAATGGAATGCATCAAACGAAAGTACTGAGACATTCATATTTCAAAACCACCTTTGCTCCTCCTAGTGCTGACAAAGAGCAGAAGTCTGACTTTCTCAGCTTCATGCATATGGTAATCAGGTTGCTTTCCTTTGAACTAGATAATTGTAAGAATCACAGACTATCTAAAGCCTGTGCATGTATATTTATGTTCTCTCACACAGTTACACGTGGGATCAGCAGACATACTACTGGTTCTGTTGGTTTAAATTAAATTCCTTAATCAATCCCCTGAGAAGTGTTATCAGGGAGCTAACTGCCGAATATGCATGAATCTTTTATGAGCCTCATTCTAGAACAGCTTCTGGGAGGCCTGCAAATGGGAATTTTGTACAACAAAAAGGAGCGTCTGCCATCAGACTGGCTTCTGGCTGCTTCCCCATCTTTGGTAACCTAGTAACACAGGCTTGGCACAGCAGAACAGGTTCATCAGAGTTTTCCTGAGGGAAATCTTCTGGTACTCCTTTCCCTTAAGAGTAGTAGAAGCTAACGTCTACTCTTGGCTTTCACATGCCAAGACTTTATTATTATTTACTTCCCAGAAGAACCTTTGTGTAAGTTATAACTGTCATCATCTTCTGCTTTATTAATCTAGAAAGCTCTTGCTTAAATAAATGTAATAGTTTGCCCAAGGACAATTAACTTTAAAGTAACCCAAATGAGAAAAGGAACTAGTGCTATTTGACTTCTGAATTTCCCCCAGAGGCCCAGGTGTTCAAGGCTTGATCCTCAGGCTAACACACTTGGGAGGGGGTGCATGGCTTCTCTAAGAGGTGGGACCTAGTGGGATGTCCTTGGATCATCACAAGTGTGAATATGAAAGATATTGTGGGACCTGGGGCTTTTCTTATTTCCCTTTGCTTACTGGTCATGATATAAGCAATTCTCACTCATGTATTCTTTTAGTGATGTACTACATTGAAGTAATGGGTTATCCAGGCATGTACTGGAACCTTTAATACTGTAAGTGAAAACAAACCTCCTCTCCTCCCCCTCCCCTCCCCTCTCCCCTTTCCCTTCCCGTCCACTCCCCTCTCTTCTCCCCTCCCCTCTCCTTCCCCCTTCCGTTCCCCTCCCCTCTCCTCTCCCCTCCCCTCCTCTCTCCTTCCCCCTCCCCCTCCCTTCCTCTCTCCCCTCCCCTCTCCTCCTCACTTCTCTTTTCTCTTCCTGTTTCTCTCATTTCTCCTCCTCCTCCTCTCCTCCTCTTCCTCCCTATACCCCTCTGATACATGGATCTAAGTGTATAAGTGTGTGCACAGTGGGAGTATGGGTAAGCCAGGTAACACCCTGAGTGTTATCTTCTATAGCTCTCCATTTTATTTTCCCTAAGACAGACTAGAATAGACTGGGAGCTCATTCTTTGAGCTAGGGTAGCTCATCAATGTGCCCTTGGAATACACATGTCTTCACACTGCTGCGTGCGTGCAAAGTTTGAGCTAGGGGCATGAGCAGCTATGCTTGGCTTTTGATGTGAGTAGTTTGGGTTTGAACTCAGGTTCTCACATTGGTGGAGCAAAAGCTCTTTCCCAAGAAGCCACCTACCTAGTCTGTAACCTTTCCTCTGTATAAGTTGAGTGTCTCAAGCATATGTTATAGTGAGTTAGAGCTGGTAACATAGGAACCAAAATCTTTTTTTTTTATTCCAGAACTTATGGTCCTAGACACTGCTAGAAATTACCTATCTAACTTTAACGTTTGGCCTCCTATCTGCCCCTGAAGTGCAGCAGTTACTTAAGCCCTACATTTATAGATGGACTGAAGTAGGGTAAGTTACAAAGACACAGTCTATTTTGAAATCTTTACTTGGTGACTGTCTCACAGTAGTTGATTCAAATATACAGTGATAGTTATCTTGTAGTATCCATATTGGCAGTTCTAGGGTGCTCAAGTCTTTATTTGGACAGAAACTAGTTGAAAGCAAACAATCTAGAGGTTAACATTCTTCCATGGCTGATGGCTAACAGAAGTTTCCTTTAGCTGAAAAAAAATGGCCATTTGGATATCAGTTGAGTCCAAAGAAAGGGGTCCTCAAATTCCCTGTGATGGTATAGTTGTCAGTGACATGGTGTTTGAGACACAATAGCCTTAAAAGTGAGTATGGGTGGATGGGGCCCAGAGTGAGAGTACTGTCTTGTCCAGAGCAGCTATTCATTGCCCTTGAAGTGTCCTCAGAGATGATGTCTGCCTGTGCACTTGAGGACCCTTTTGATCCTCAATTTTAAAACAGTTGCATAGGCAATAACCTATTCCATATGTTGAGGTTGAACTGGGGATGATATGATATTTACAATGGTGGGGATAGTGCACACAAAGAGGAAATACCATGTAGGCAGCAGGAGGCTGTTGGTTGGAGTACCTGCCATATTTAACAGTGCACAGGCAGCTGCAGAAAATAACCCCCATCTATACCCAGATGACTTTGTACTCCTTAACAGAATTCAGCAAACTGTCTCTAATAATTACATGATCCCAGAAGGAGGGCGATGATAATGGGATCAATGCCTGGAGATGGTTATTTTACTAAGGTAATTTAATTACTAATTGTGATACTAACATTAATTGATTTCTTAACAACGTGCCAGCAACTTTGCTAAATATTTTTATATACACAACTGCCTATAATCCACACAAATCCTTGTAAGATGGTATTGTTCATTTTGCTCGCTACATAATTGTACTATTTATTGATGAGATGGCTTAGCTCTGTTTTGCAGAAGGAATTAAACCTTGGCTGGAGATGGAATATTGTAGGGTGTAGAACAACCTTTGATATCATTCAGAGTTTACTATTATTTTTATAAATGTCAATGGCGAGAATATGATGTCATGTAAGTAAGCACAAAAATGGCTGAAGCTTTCCAGGGCCATTGAAATATTGAATTTCTGTCCAACCCCAAGTCAAAACTTACTTAACAGTTTTCAGCAACCTGAATGCCAGTTTTTAAAATGAAACATTCAAAGCCAAAGAATACTTACATATTAGTCTTAATCTTTATATTACAGAATGGAAAATAAAATTTGGGGCTTTTTTGGTATTGGTAAGTGAATTTACCAGAGGCCAGAAAACTGACAAAAAGCAGATTTTAGATCTGAGGCAAGAATTTACATTTCTTGCTCTTAGTTGGTCAATAAAAACCCAATGAAGAAGAAAACTCAATGGCAAGGAGAGATGGGCTACGTTCCATCCAGGTTAGGTGGATTGAAAGTATAGTTATGGGGTTTGAGGAAATAGCATGGCAAGGTAAAGCATTTGAGCTGGGCAGTGGTGGCGCACGCCTTTAATCCCAGCACTTGGGAGGCAGAGGCAGGCTGATTTCTGAGTTTGAGAGTTCGAGGCTAGCCTGGTCTACAGAGTGAGTTCCAGGACACCCAGGGCTACACAGAGAAACCCTGTCTAAAAAAAAAACAAAAGGGTAAAGCATTTGTTGCAAAGCTTGATGACCTTAGTTGAATCCCAGTATCCATGGGACAGAAGAGAGAATCAACTTCTACAAGGTTTTCCAATGACCTGCACATAAATACTGCTGGCATGATCATCCATATATACACATCCCCAAAGAAATACATGAAATAAAAACAAAAATAAGACTATGATTATGTATATATACAAATATTTGAATGTATATAAATGTGTGCATCTGTGTGTATACAAAATCTTCAATGTATGTTGTATCTTTATATATGTGTGTGTATATAATATGTAGTTATATTTAGAAAAAAATTGGCTAGCCTTCATTGATTTTGTGTGTGTTCGCATATCTTCAAAGGGTCTAAGTCTTTATGAGAGGAGACTTTTTTTTTTCAACAGTAATATGCTGGTAATCAGCATGTTTCACAATCAGTAAGAAGCCTTAATCTGTTTTCTTGTATAATGTTTTTTTCCAATTGTTTATATTCTGAGCACTGCCTCTTTTTCTAGGATATATGTCTCCAGCAGAGCAAGGACTGTAGTTGTTTACTTCTTTATTCCACAGTACAGTGAAGCCCTTTCTAGCACAGGTTCATGCAACCAGCGACTCGACTCAGGAAGACCAGGACTGGAGTCAGCATTTTAACTGCTACTTTGCCTTCCCCCTCACAGGATAACTTTTCTCCCAAGTATATCACATTGTGGTTTTAGAGTCTGGCTGACTCCCCGGTGTGGGAGTGAATCCTCCTCACCATATATTCTGCACAGAAGACGGGTAGAAAATAATCTAGCCAGAGAAATAGTGCCTGACTCTAAGCTTAAGAACGAAGCTGAGTATCCATGGCTCTTGCATCCTCCTGCCAACTTCTTATTTAGCATGTTCATTGAAACATGAATAAATATAGCAGCTTAGGATGCCCCGGATGACTAGAAGCTGCCTGGGAGGATTTCACTCTGCGAAGCTTCTTCATAACATGATGGATAGAAATGTTCAAGAACACTGCATATAAATAATAGATGTGTTTATAAAAAGGAAGTTCTTAAGGCTTTTAAAGCCAACACATCATGAGTTCTCTTGATCTTTTTTTCCTCCCTAGGATTCTGTAGGTAGGTCATCTAAATTATAGATATTCCATTTATGGATAATTACTGAATGAGCTAGAGTCCACTGCACTAATGATTCATATAATCTTGTTATGTGTAGCCATTATTGTGGCTATAGCCCTCCTTTAGGTCTCTGTTTATTGCTTATAAGCAGCATCATAAAAGTACATTGAGATATAGTCAGAAGATAGGAATAAATTTTGTACAGTGAAATCGTTGATGGGGACTATTTGTGTTAACAAATCTTAGAAAGAAGCTTATTATTCTAGAATATATAAATAGTTAAAACTTGGACTATTGGAAGAAAGGATGTTATAGAATATGATAGAACAGTGTTCACTCTGACTGTTATGTTCCCAAATACTTGAAATAGAACACATAGTTGAATACGAAAGCACTGGATGTTTGTAGTCGGTCACCTTTGTGATCCTTCTTTCTCTGTAGTGTGTTTAACGTGAAACAAAACAAATAATAATAATGGCGAAAAGGAAGCCTGAACTGCAAAGTCTTTCCAATCTTGGAAAGTTTACATATCAGGTAAAATCAGTTGTAAAGGTAAAAATTACAATACAGAAATGGAAATAACAAATTAATAGTTTTACATGGCATACTTCAAGGGAAAGTCCTGGATACTCAATGTGTCATGAAGATGCTTACATTTAGAACTCTAGAGTTATGGTCACTCCAGCCCCACTCCTCATTTTGCACCACAAGGCTCCTCCTGCTGATTTAGAATCCAACATAAAATGCAGGAATGTGGGGTGCAGGTGCTAAGTGAGTGAGTTGCATCCAAAGAGAGCCAGAGTGATTCTGGGTCCTTAGACCTAGTTATAGTGACTGAACAAAGAGGGGGTTCTTGTAATTACCTCTCATGTATGCTACAGAATTGATGAATGTTTCAAAAGTGAAAAAGTACTCCTCTGCAGCTTCTGCTATTGCATTTTGAAAAAAAAAGGGCTTTGCTATTTAGAATTCATATAAAGAAAAATATTTGGGGGAACTCAAGTCCCATCCCCTCACTGTCACACTAGGTGATCACAGAGCTGTCTCAGTTTATCATGCCCTTCCCCTTACTGCCTCTGTCCCTTCTTGCAACTCCATTGACAGAATGTCTTAGATAAAAAAGACATGAAATTGTATATCCTCAAATGGAGTTTTCAAAGATGTCTTTCACCATAAAGGCTGATATGGTTCACTGGATTCTAGGGATTCTGCCATTTGTAACACTTGAAATTAAATGTGCCTCCTGGGCAGAGGTTGACTAAGCCAGGGAAAGAGATCCTGCATGTTGGATGGTGGCCAAGAGGCCAATCAGAACCTCCTTTTGGAGAAACAGGAATGCCAAATGAGGTAGGCTAATTGCTTCAGCTCACTCATTAAAGTATGGTTTGGTTCTTTATAGCCCCACACTTGGAAACACGACCATCGTATGATGATCTCTTATATTTGATGCCACTCATCCATAAGCTATGCTTATCCATGTAGATGCAACAGTTAAAAAGTAAAATATAGATACAGTATGTACATTACACAGGAACACATATATATGATATATATATCATATATATGTATATATAATCATATGTTTATTTCTTAATTTTCTGTATTATTTATCAGAGAGGGTATTAAGATAGGAAAATTATAATATAACTGCATTTTCTATTTTCAACTTAATTGCCTTTAAAGAGGAAGTAAAAAAATGAAACCAAACAACTTTAATATATTCAATGCCCTGCATAGGGGTGAGTTCTTGTTCCTGTGTCAGGGCCTGGGGCGGGGGAGCTAATGAGTGTACTAACTGAAAGGACTGTAACTTTCTAAAATCAAACACTGTTTAATGTGGGCTGAATCATCTTAAATTTTGTTCTGTGCTATAGGATAAACAGATCATTCAATGTTCTTACAGAGCAGAAAGAGACCACGATTATGGTCAGATAGTTACCTCGGACTACCCAGGTGAAGCGGGTTAGTGCCTTTAACAATCTCTTGCCTATACTGAAAGGTTATTTTTGAAGACAAGGGGACTGAATGTTCCATGTTCCCACCGTTGTCATGGAAACCTTTCAGCTAGCTGAATAGGTTAGCAGGATTTTATGTTCCCCATTTTGACAAATACAAGAAGACATGATCCCAGCTTTGCATTACTAATCAGACGCTTCTGTTTTCCAGGCTTCTGGCTCTTGAATAGTCACATTTTCTTAATGTTTTTTTTGCCACCCCCATTCCCAACATAAATCAACAGGCAAGTTGTCTTTCAGAAATCATTTCCACTTTAAAAGCAAAGCCAAAATCGTGACTGGGCTGACCTTGTTGTGTGGGGACTCATACTGCTTGCAGCTCTGAAAGGCTCCTGTAGGTTAATTTAGGCTCCTGCTGAAGCTCTTCTGATTTCTACTGATTTTCAGTGGTTTCCTGGAGGTAAACTCACTTGCTAATAGGCAGGAATTATTCCTCACTTTAGCAACAACAGACAGCCAACTCGGACTTCTAAAGCACAGGTGAGATTCAGGAAAAAGGCACCCAAGGTTGAAACCAAAACAGGCTTGGCTAGAAGTATAAATTCAGATCCAACAGATAATGACTTTCTTTTCTTATCCGAAGGTAATCACTTTCCACATTTTTTTCATTAATTTATTTATTCAACTCATGTCCTCATCACGGCCTGCTTTCCTCTCCTTCCAGTCCCACCCTTACAAATTCCTCCTTCCTACCCCTTCCCCCTCTCCTCAGAAAAGGGGAAGACTCCCTTGGGTGCCACCCAGCTCTGGGATATCCAGTCGCAACAGGGCTACGTGCATCCTCTTCCACTGAGGCCCAAATGTGCAGTCCAGTTATGGGAAGAGGCTCTAACGGCAGGCAACAGAATCAGAGATAGCCACTGTTCCAATTGTTAGAAGACCCGCATGAAGACCAAGCTACACATCTGCTACAAATGTGTAGGGGACCTCGGTCCAGCCAACCCCTGACAGTATTAATGCCTGCAGACAGGAGCCTAACATTAGCTGTCTCGTGAGAGGCTTCATGCAGCAGTGGATGGAAACAGATGTGGAGACCCACAGCCAAACATCAGGTGGAGCTCCAGGAGTCCTGTGGAAGTGTCAATTCGAGGGAGCCAGATGTGTCAAGGACATGAGAAAACCTACTGAGTCAATTAAAATGGGCCATGGGAGCTCGCAGAGACTGAACCACTTTCCACATTCCCCCCCCCCCCCACAGGATAGTAGTGGTTTAAGGGCAAGGGCAAGATGGAAATACAGTAACTGCATTGTGGACATAGGGATGAGCATTTTAGGTAGACTAGCTGAGGCTGGTCTTTGTTGGGTCGTCTACCTCGGGGAGTCTAGTTGTAAAAGCCCGGGAAAGGAGGAGACAAGGCTTATGAGCAGTGTGTTGTGAAATGACCATGTAGCAAAGCAGTGAAGAAAATGGGCTCTTCTGTCTGCGTGACTTACTTTGAAACACTGCCTCTTATATTCCTGGCTGAGCTCGAGTCCTCTACGCAACCCAGGCTGGACTTGGATGCATGATTCTTCTGTCTTCACCTCCCAAGTGCTGGGATCATTTTTCATTACTTACTCAACAAACAGAGACTTATAATCTGGGTATTTCACTCCAAGGCAACACTGAAAATATCAAATTCTGCTTACAATAGAGGTACTTGAATAGTCAGGTTCGTTCAAGTACTGTTCACAATAGACAAAGTATAGAATGAGCCCATTATTGGGAGAAGAAAGGAAATAAAGAAATGATGTATGTGTGTGTGTGTGTGAATAGTTTTCATTCATTGTTACAAAAATATAAAATTTCTGTTTATAGAAAAACAAACAAAACTGGAAATAGTCATAATGAAACACTCTAGATTTACAGGAATTAATATTGCATCTCTGATGTGGAAGTTAGGGAAACCACATACAATTAAAAAGGAGAAGTACTGGGAATATAGAAGGTAATGCATAAAGATGAGGAAGAAGATGAGAAAGAGCAATAAAGCGGGTGATCAGAGTATATCTTATATGAATAGAAATGTCATAATGAGACCACTGATTATGTTTGGTTAAAATTCAGTAACAAAAATGAGCAATGTCTAGCACCAGAAGATGGAACACTGTGGCCTTGGTTGTCTGGGAAGGCCAATATTGCTACAGAAGCTCTCAAGTCTAGATTTCTCTCCATCAGTGTCTTGGTACATGATATTGAGCAAATTATTTAGTATTCTTTGTTAATCTTCTTCACTCATAAATTGGTACAGAAGTAATGTGAGATGTTGAGCAGGCCGGCTAACATTAAAAAAATCAAAAATCTAAGCAAAATGAAACAAAAACACAAAAAAACCTTACCAGGTTGAGATGACTGAATCACAAGTAAGTGATGGAAATTTCGAATACGCAGTTGTAAGAATATACGATAAACATCAGCTACATTTCATCTATGACCCTGACTTGTTGATATTACAATGGGGAAGAACTGGTTCTTCTTCTGAGATGAGGGTTGGTTTTGCTTGTTATTATTAGTTTTTATTTTCTGCTCCTCATTTTTCAAGTCCGTTGATTAAGGAGACCATCCACAACTGTAATGGTAGAAGTACACACCATTTTGCCTGGGCTGGGGAAATCTGTTCATGTGAGGGGCAGGCAGACTTGTCTGTAAGTAAAATAATAGAGACTTTCTGGGATTGTTAAATGTGGCTGTCTAGAAGATAGATGTCTGTTTCTGCGTGATCACTTCAGTTGTGGGGACTAGAATTGATCACATTCATGACAGCAATAAAATTCTCCTTCAAGGCTGCAGTCTACCAAAACCAACCATGCGGGTGTGACTGGAATAGACTCACTTGTCTAAGCTCCAACGCAGCAGGCAGAACATTGAATAAGGGGTATGGGAATTGAGAGACTTTATTAATAGCTTTTTTTGTGTAACTTGTTAGAATAGAAATTTACTAGAGTGAAAATAACCCTGGGCTTAGAGGCGAGAGATCAGATGGAAATTTTTACAATGCACTAGAGTCTCATTCATTTCCAATGCAACAAGACACTTTCCTGGAAAAGAAATTGAATTGCTTTTGGTCACACATGTATTGAATATAATTATCACAGTATTTATGTGGAAACTTTATATTATTTTGTACATATAGGTTTAGTATGTTGAATATGATAACCCAGTAGACTGTTGACTAGTAGCTAAGTCCTAAACTTTAAAACTTCATTTGTAGTGTATAAAATTTTCTACAGAAGATAGATTTGCAGTAACTATTAACTTATCATTATTGTCCTTTTTGAAAGTCTCTTTTTTATTCATGGTAGACATGTCTTCACATTTGTTCTCATTGTATGGCAGTTATACTTAAATTTAAAATGCAGCAGAACATACAGTAGCAGAATACAAAGGAGGACTAGATCTAGAAATCCAAAGCACAGCATGAGAAAAAAAATGAAAGCACACAGCACATAAGTGTTAGTTTTTTTCCCCCTCTTGAATGAAAAGCAAAATTAACTGGGAAATCTTGTGAGATGACAAATATGTTATTTGGGAAATTATTTAGGACTTCTAATGATATGATAAATCATCATGACCAAAATCAAATTGGGGAACAAAGGGATTCATTTTGTATACACTCCTATATCCCTGTCCGTAATCAAAGGAACCTGGAGGCAGTGACTGAAGCAGAGTCATAGAAGAATGGTGCTCACTGGTTTGCTCCCATGGCTTGCTCTGCTTGCTTTCTCATAGCACCTAGGACCATTGACCCAGAAATGGCTCTGCCCTCAGTGAGATGGAGCCTCTCACATCAATGATCAATTGAGAAAATACCTGGTATGTTTATCTTTAGGCCAGTATTATGGAGGTGTCTCCTCAGCTGAGATTCTTTCTTACCAAATTACTCAACACATTTGGCTTCATCAGCATACTATCCCATAATATCCACTTTTACATATACCAATAATATTGTTTCATATACTCTAAATCTATGAAATAAAATTTATTTTAACAATGTTCAATAGTAAAGACATAACCTAAACTCATTTCTTTTTGACTTCTAAAGATTTATATATATATTTTTATGTGTATGAGTGTTTTACCTGCATATGTATGTGTGCCTAAGGTCCAAGGTGGCAGGAAGAGGGAACTAGACCTCCTGGAACTGGAGTTGGGGACAGCAGTAAGCTGCCATGTGAGTTCTGTGAATTGAACCCATGGTCTCTGTAATAATATTAAATGCTTTCAACCATTGATCTAACTCTTCAATCATAAGCTTATTATTGTCAACCCAGAGATCTATGGCTTCTCATATAGTGTAGAAAGCTTCCAGCAGTGCATGAAAATGGCATCTCACCTGAGAGATCACACTCTTTTCTGAACTCAGATGAAAAATACTAATTACATGTGTACAAACAGGTAACATTGTATGAATTGATTCAATCATATTTAGGAATATATGTTTGTATTATATATGTGTATGCATGTGTGTGCATGAATATATACATATATTTATGCAATAACTACTAGAGAAAAAAGAGGCCATAGGTATAAAGGAGAGTAGGGAGAGGTGTACGAGGGCTTGGAGGAGGAAAGGAAGAGGAAACATGTTGAAATTATATTATAATCTCAAAAATAAAGTTAAATTTAAAAAAGAAAAAATATAATTAGTTCTGGAAAGACGAACATCCATCTGTTTCCTTATGACTTCATGTATGTTAACTTTAGATGTACGTAACTCTATAGTTAGGGATATGGTGCCCCACACTCTAGGAAAATGAGTTCTACTTGAAGAGCGCATAAATACAAGAGAAGAGAAAGGCAGCACTCCAGGGAGCTCCTCTGCCTCACTCCATTTCTCCCATTCAAATACGAATATTGGCATGGTCCAGGTTGTTAGTGTCAACAGCCTCTTCACAAATGTCACAAAACCATCACTTCACTCTCTCTCATTTTTTTCACCCAACATTTTAATTGCTCATCTTCTTGATGGAAAGGGCAGAGAGAGTGAGGTGCGAGCCTGAGAAAACCAGAAGTTGCCTTTTATAATCTTTGTAGTGACAAAGCCACAGAACCTTATCAGCTTTTGAACAACCTGATGGTGTCATTTAAAAGGTGATGAGGACTGTGTCTAGACTTTTTTCTTTTCTTTTAATTAAGATGAATTAATCAAGGGGCCAAAGAACGGAGTTGTGTTTGATGATTATTTTTGACTCTTGGCTCGACTTTACCTGTAGAAATCTGTTTAACTAGTCACTCTTTGCTCTTGTCTAAGTGCTATTTGATCTGAAGACACCCTCACCAACCTGTCTTTCCTCCTGTTGGAGTCTCTGTTCTGATAGTTTTGGGAACCAGGCAGTGTGTGTCAGAGTGTAGGATTCCAAGTTTCTGTCTCACCTGCTTTTTTTTGTTTAAAGCAATTTTTCTGTCTCTTTTTAATTATTACAATTTTTATTCAATGCATTTTAATCATGCTTTTTCCTATCACCCTGATCTTCCTACTCCTCAGATCCCCAATTTCATGTTTTCTCTCCTCAAACAAAACAAACAATACACACACACACACACACACACACACACAAACCAAACAAGACAAAACGCTACAGCAAAACAAAAAGAAAGCGAAAATGTTTCATGAAAAATACATGGACTTTGTTTTGTATTGGCCAGATACTCTTTTTCTTTTTGAAAATTAACTCAAATTGTTTATTTTCATTTAAATTAAAATAAAGCGAGGAAAATATTTATTTTCTAAAATCAAAATGACGTCTTGAAAGAAAAGTAGGGGCTATAAAAATTCCCCACCGTGCTTACAAGGTTTACGATATGGACAGCATCAATAAAAATCAATAATCTCTTCTTGTCAAATATGAAAAGTCCGAGTCAGATAGTGCTGCTGTACCAAGCTCTTTATCAGCATTTTGCTCTGGAATGCATGTGCAGCAACCGTCATGGTGACTTGCTCACATCCTGCTTGCTTGATTACATCTCTCTGTGTTTCATTCGGTTTTCTCTTCTCCTTCTTGAGTTGGTGTTGATAATACATGGTCTTTCTCACACGTACACTCCCAAGGTTTCGTATTTGTCCATATGTTTCACATTTACAATTTTCTCAGACTCTGTCATTTCTTTTCTATTCTAAGCAGCCTCTTTAACTGAGAAAAATTCAGGAAGCTTTCAAAAAGGTCAGCATTTCCGTACAGTCATCAATCACTAATTAATTCTTCTAATATGTACAGATCCACTGAAACCAATTAGTACATTCTCCACAATTTCAATAATAAAAATTTGAGTGAATTTCAATTAATTTTATGAGTTTTAATGAAATATTTATTGTTTGTATCTTATTATCATTTTTTATATTGTAACCTGCCTTGACTATTTACATAATATTGTTTTAATATAGGATTTTATATACAAACCCAATAAACTCACTTATATAGGAAAAAAAACTGAGTAGAATAGTAATACCTTTCTTTTCTCTCCTACCACAGGCATTAGTCCTAAAGAGATAGCCAAAATGTCACTTCCTATAAAAGTAATTTTTATTCACCAAATGTAATTATCATCTCCAAGGCTTACTGATGAGTAAACTCATCCTTTCTATTTCTTTCTGAACTCTGGCTGGCTGATTCAACTCAACTGTCCTGGCTCAAAACTCCTCTCCAAGTTGACTGATTCAAATTGGATTCTCTTGGCCTCTCACTGAAGTGCTCTGCTTGGAAAAAATTGCCTCTGAATTCCATGAACTGAACTTCACTGACTTCACAGACTGCACAGACCAAATGGAATGTTACAGAACTGCATGAACTCAAATGTACTGTAGTGAACTGTTTCACACTGAACTAGTTCTCTCTGCTTGCACCACTCTTTTTTTTTTTTTTAATTTATTTTTTTTCTCAAATCGTAATTCATTCACACAGGGGTTATAAACACAGAAAGGCAGGATGTGGGGAAGGGAATGACACTGGAGTGTGGGTGTTCAAGGGGAATACAGATATCTTCAGAACCGGGTATTGGCTGGGTGAAGGTTCAGGGGACAAGTCACTATGACTCTGCCTATGACTCTCTTGTCCTTATCTAAGTTGGTGTTGTCTGCCAAGGCTACCTATTTACAAGGTCTATGACTACTCAGGCTTATAAATTTCCACAAAAGCTGCCTGTTTACATTAGCTTATAGCCATCTGTTCAATGTTTTTCCACTGAGACCCAAGACTTGGTGTTAGTATACATGTATGAAAGGCCTATTGCTGATTTTAGGCCTATGGGTGATTTTAGGCCTTCAGTGGGTAAGCAGGGCTGCCCCTGACATCTCCTCCCTTCTCTAAGTATAGAAGGGCTGTGGCAATTCTAAACTTGCGAAGGCGGGGATAGAGGCCTGACCTCCAGTATTTGAAGGGAACCTTGTAATGGCTCCAGTCCCCCGTTGTTGTCCAGTGAGGCATGAGGGCCATACTTGTCCCAATGTCTTTTTCCGGCCAGCTACTCTTAAGCATGAAGCCTACCTTGAAATATGGCTGATACACCCAGTGACACTCCACTAGAGAAAATTGGTTTTCCCTTTCCAAGCAGCTATCAGTTTCAAATAATTTCTTGATTGGGTGGGATCCTATGTCCATTTCCCTTTCTCAATGCTGGGACCACATCTAGACAGAACCTGTGCATGCCCTGAGTATGTAGCTATAGTTTCCTTGAGTATATATGTGCACTAGTACACATGACGTTGTGTCTGGAAGCTGTGGTTGCTTTGGGGTTATCCACCAATTCTTGCTTTTATAATTGTTGTAGCTTCACTTTTGCATAGATACCTGAGCCCTGATTAAGACATCTTATTTAGAACTGAGTCCTCTAATGTCTTTCACTCTCTGCACATTGTCCAGATGTGAATCTCTGTGTTATTGTCTACTTCAATAAAAAACTTCTCTCATGAGTACTACATGAGGCACCAATCTATGGGTATCACAGAATGCCATTAGAAGTCATTTTTTAAAATTACTTTAGGGATTGGAAGAAAATGCAGAACGATTTGGAGGAGAAATAGCAGTTCTCTGAAATATAAGATTTTGATTCTGTAAATCATGGTTTTCTTGAGTATGAAACAGGGATCATACAATATTTGCTTTGCATAGACTAATGAGAACCAACTAAATCCTACATGAAGAGTATATAAAATAATCCCTGTGTAAAGCAAGTAATGAATGCACTGAGTGCAGAGGGGCTCTCTCTTCTTTCTCCCTCTCTCTCCCTCCCTTTTTTCATACACACAGGACTTATATACATACAGATAGGTAAACATACGGGATGAGTCAAGACCACTTTAGCAGACATTTAGAACTACTAAAGTTTAGCTTGTTCATAACAGACTGTGGGCCCTTGAAGAACATGTTCAAATAAGGTCTCTGCTGTTCTTTCATGAAGGATTCTGCCATTTCTATTTTACTTTTATTTTTACACTTACTTAGCTCAGAAATGCACCATCTCTTCCCTGAATTAGAAGGACAAAGTTCTCAACTAGGTAAGTAAGTGTCAGATTTCTCACTTCTTAGCCCATCATTGTCATGTTCTTCTCTTCCAATTGGGCCTCACAGTAAATTTTTGCCTATTGTGGAGACATATATTACAGTAGAAGTCTATATTTTCCAGGGAAAATATGCACCTTCGTCCTTTGCTGGTCTGTGTATTTCTATATGATCATTTCATTACTTCAACAGCAACGACCAAGTCACTCTGGCACCCTAACATATCACTCTTTTCCAAAGGGATCTCAGAATATGGTCTCAGGACAACTGCAACAAGTAACCATCCATAGCTATTAGAGACAAAAATCTTCACATTTCACTTGAATTTATCTAATTGGTAACTTTGAGATCTAACATTCCATTTTTAAAAGCCATTCTGATCACTTATGTATATCTCTAAGTCTTGGACCCAGCCAGCATCATGCCTCAAAAAGTCACAGTGACCCTTCTTTCTCAGATGTCCATTCTACTTTATTTTCAAGATCTATCTCAATCATCCCAAACTTCAGGATTGGTTTCCTTATTCATTCTTCTTTCAGGAAGAGGATAACAAATAATTGTCGATTTCTAAGTGTTACGACAAAATAACTTTCCTTTCCCTGAGCTCAAGTCTTTTTGATAATATTTGAGATGTCATATTACAGAAATGTTTATTTAGATGTTTATGCATTTATTAGGAAAAGGAAATGCCATATAATCAGATAACTCATGAAAGTATGCTGATATCAGCTAATGCTTCAAACTCTATTGAATTGATTTCACTTTATTGATGAAGAAGTTGAAGCTCAGAGAGTCATGTGATTTGTTCAGGATTGTTAGGGTAGCTTGGAGCAGACTCAGAACCGGAACTCAAGTTCGTCCGACCTCACAGATCAGATTCTGAAGCGTTATATTATCTCCAAAATACAGAGAAATCATGGTTTCCATGCTCCCAAATGGCTCTATTTTTTACTTCAAGAAAAGGAGAGTGAAAGGAAAATATTTTTTTCTTGTAGGTGACAAAGTCTACCTCGAATTCTTCATTTGTAAATGGTTGAAAGCTGTGTTATGGCTCAGCCTTCCTTCTCTTCCAGTGACATGACAAACTAGTTAATTCAAAATGACTAGTTGTAAAGTTTGCTACCAATAATACACGCTATTTACAATGTATTTTCATATACATCGATAAAATTTCAACATTATCCATATACGTAATGCCACTCTGAGATGCTTGTATTTTAATGTGTCTTTTTGAAGGGAAAGAAGCTGCTGTTGCTGCCAATGGACAAGAAATGGTGCAAAGATTATAGAAGTGTTTGGAGTGGGAAGAACAACTATACACCGCAGCAAGAAGAAAACGTCATGCTATAAGGCCTCACAGTCATACAACACATATGATGAATGTGCGGTGTGGTGGTGAGGACAGGTGTAAGAGTCCATGGAAAGTCTGTGTCTTATTTCACAATAAAAGGTTCAGGAGATTTTCTGACAGGATATTCTTGTGTGCAGTGTGTTGAGACTCACTGTTCTTGATTGGTGACAATCAAGACACAATTAGAAGAGAATGTGGTCTATCCTTTCCACAAAGTAACCATTTTAAACTTTCAATAACTCTGTTCTTTTTAAAACAAGATGCCTATGCTGTCAGTACAATACCCTGTATTTTGTTTTTAAGCAATGTTATCTCATTTGCTATTCCAATCTCCATAAAGTAAAACATGTTATTCATTTTGTGCAATCACATTAACGATAAGTACCAGGATATTCAAGAAAGTATACAATTACCAGTCCATTAGCCATTTTACTAAAGAAATTTCATTATGGCATTTCTTTGAAAAAAAAAAAACATGACCATTATGGCCTTTTACTTATGTACTAGAAGATTGTGTCCTAAAAAATTAAGCACCACAGTTCTCCCTATTGGCTTCTTTTTGCATGCACTTTACAGAGACTACCATAATGATTTATTTTTATATTTTGATTAAAATGTCTTCATTTAATTCATGGACAAACATCCCATAATCCTGGGGCCAGTCAAGTGAGATTTTATTATTATAAAGGAGAAGTAATGGTTAAGATATTATATAACATTATTCCTTAAAGCTTTTGAATATGCTAGCTCACTGGAGAAATGAAATTTGTCAGTACGTCTAAAGGAAGAGACTTAGAGGATGAGAGACTCCATCACAATGAAGGCACAGCAGCAAAGGAAAGATGGAAAGTTAAATCATCATACTTGAGAAGGCCGCAGTTTCAGTTACTTTTGAAATATCACTTTGTATTTAAAATGTAATGTATTTGTATGTTATGGATATTTTGCCTGCATGTATGTCTGTTCAGGACATGCATACCTGGTGCCCATGAGTGTCAGAAGAGAGCAATGGATCCCTGAAATCAGGATTATAAATGGTTATGAGCTATCATGTGTGTACTTGGAATTGAAACTGGGTCCTCTAGAAGAGTAGTAGCCAGTGCTCTTAACCATGAAGTCATCCCTCTAGTCCCCCAACATTCTAGACTTCATGTTCTAAGGATTTTCTATTGGTAGTCATTTTTTTCTTTTCTCTGTTTGTTTGCTTTTTTAACTTATAACTTCGTTTATTTCTGTTTTACCTAGAACTACTGGATTCACATTGTCTCTGTAAACAGCTCTTAATCTTTGCTTTCTCATTCAATTCCCCATGTCTACTTGAATAAAAATTACCCAGCCTCTCTCCAGTATCTTTTTTCTCCTTGGAGACAGGGTTTCTCTGTGTAGCCCTGTCTGTCCCGAAATTCACTCTGTAGACCATGCTGGTCTCAAATTTATAGATTCACCTTATTATGCCTCCCAAGTGCTGGGATTAAAGATGTGTGCCACCATTTTTTCTAGTGTCTTATTGTATTAAAAAGTGTTTTTATTCAGGAGCTCGTTAATGGGAGTGACAATCTTATTTTCAATCACCACCAAATTCCCAAAGGTGAGGCCTTGGGCACGAGATTTACCTCTTTGTGGAGGAGGACTCTGCTGATATGTAAAACGGAGATAAGGAATATGTCTCCTTCTAATGGAAGATGTGAGGATTATCTGGTTATAACATCTGTAGGTAAAGCACAAAGTATGGTGTCTAGAACACGCTAAGTTTGATGTGATAAGTGTTGTGTTTCTACAAGTGAATTTCAAAAGTCTATTTTTCTTATTAACTAATGTAGTATGTAGATATGACAAGGGGTTTTAAAGAGAAAGCACTGGCTACACTAATAGCCATGGCAAACATTGACCTAGACGTTCATCCAGAATGTTTGTATCAGCCTTTATCTTTCTAAACAGAAGTGGTCACAGTAGAGGAGCCCATTCTCATTCTCTAATACACACACGAGGTAGCAAATATGGAGCAGAAGATGATCTAAGATTTGGAGAATTATTTGATCTTGATTTGGATGGATAAATTGCTTTCCTATGGTATACTGGAGATTCTAAGGTTTCTAAGTCCATCTCCTGATTGTTATCATTGTGGGCTGTTTTGGTAAGCAGGTATACTCACCTCCGTGTTCTAAAGACTCTCTTCTACACCCTTTCCTGATGTCCAGAGTATCTAAAATATTTACCAAGGCACAAGGAAAACCACTAGTTTCAGTCACGACTATTTTATATAATGTATATTAGTATCTGACTCTCTATTCCGGAGTGACTCTAAATTTGGAATTCACAAAACAAAACTGATGGGCTATCTGAAAAATAACCTCACTGCCACTTAATACATATTTATATCTATGTTGGGACATTATAGATTTCTACATTTTAACTTACTGGGTAAAGGAAAGTTTTCTGAATATATCTATCTGGGATATTTCTCAAAGAGCATATTAGATTTATAGTTCTTAAGAAGTCAGATGAAAAACTTCTGCAAACATGAATGTGTCATTATAATACAGATACAGTTCAGGAATCCCTAAGCATTGCTGAGCTTTTGGCAAAAGATCTGAGCTCTGTGAAGAAGAAGAATATGATTCCAAAGTAGAAAAGAAGATGAGCCAGCATATATTTGTATTCTAGTAAGAATACAGAGCTTAGGCTATAAATGGATTATCTCTTAGAGAGGGAAGGAAGACTAGAGCCCATAGAGAGTCGAAGTGGGATGACAGCAGGTATTCCAGACTGCTAGCCTTGCAGGAAAGAAGGTACCCACTATTCTGCAGTACAGGAAAATCCATAGAGGCCAAACAATCTTCTTTTTAGCCAGAACTAACACAGGATAAAGACTTCTACCAGCCAACAGACTCAAATAAGTTGGCATGATGGAATAGCATTTAAAACTTTTATTTTCATCTTGAAGTTCTGGTATTGCTATCTATCACATGAGCTCACATACATAGATTTTTTTTTCCTGCTTGAAAATTAATTGTCAGAGTTTACACGATACTGCAGGGCTAAGTCACAGGAAGGAAAAACAAATCAACAAGCAAAGAAACAAAAAAAAGACGTTTTCCGAACTGTGAAATTCTGAAGCTGATCTGCAAGAGAAACAAATGCTGATTCATTACTGGAGGAAAGATATGTTCTCCTCTAGATGTGGGTCTTCCGAGGCTTGTTAAAATGATCTTACAGTTCATTTTAACAAATACGGGAAAGTTGTGGTTCTGTTGTGTAGGGGTCGGAAGCTGTGGAGGGAGAAACAGGCAGGAGGATAAGAAAGAAAGAGAAGATCAGATAAAATAACAGAGGCAACAGTAAAGACAGCTAAGATTCTTAACTGGGACTAAGGACAACTAGGTGTCTTGCGATATCCATGTGTGCCTGCATTAATCTCATCTGTCATATTAGTTTGTTAGTATTGTTACACACAGAATGAGACACTGAACATTCTCATTACTTCTAACTCCCACATACTCTGAGGCTGTGACAGGAAAATACCTTTGCTTCATAGTTCTTTGTGCAGTTTGGCTCAGCTCCTCACCCTGTGGAACACTGAAGGAGCTAGCGAATCTCAGGAGATAAAGCGAGGAAGGTAACTGGTCATCACCTGCTGCTCTTCCTGTCTCACAATAGGCACTGGAGAGTGCCT
This sequence comes from Grammomys surdaster, assembly GCF_004785775.1. Classification (NCBI taxonomy): domain Eukaryota; kingdom Metazoa; phylum Chordata; class Mammalia; order Rodentia; family Muridae; genus Grammomys; species Grammomys surdaster. Next base: position 10,920,268 of record NW_021604791.1, read on the forward strand.
ATTGAAGCAAACACAGATTGCTATAGGCATCTGGAGAAAATTCTGTAAATCTTTAATCAGTGTGACACACATGCCATTTGTGCAGAACTATGTTTTCCATTTACTGAGGATGTGCAAGCAGATATTTAGAGGCCTAGCTCTTCTCTCTCATAGGCTCGGGTCTCATCATCACCTTGGCAAGAGTAGGGTCTTGTGTCAGTGCTTGAAATGTGTCAAGGTTTTGATACGTTAGTCCAGTTTCCCAAGTTCTCCTCTATCACTCCTTTGCTCCTGGAACATTGGAGAGTAGCTCAGAAAAAGGCAAAACAAAAATATCAACAACAAAACAGAGTCTGGAGATGGCATCCAAGTAGCTGGCTGCCTGCGAAGTGGGGCCACTCATCATGAATAATAAATAATCACAAACATGCTTTTCAGGCTGAGTGACAGGGTCGATGACAGGAACTCTCAACAAAGCCAAGGGCTGAGCAAATCGCCTCTTGATTTCTCCACTGAGGATAATTTCATGCAAATCCAAGGACGCTGAGCTGCTGCTGCTAATCCACCGTGTGTGGTGACTAATTTTATTAAGTGAAATACAAGAAAGAGAGAGATCTTTGCAGTAGAAGTGTATACAGATGATTGCCTTGGCCTAAACGCTGTGCCCTGTGGCTGTATGCTGTGAGTCAGGCTGATTAGTTTGTCCTGCAGGCAGCTCCGGAGCACAGAGGCAGGGCCTGTGCCAATCTGCCTGGGGAAGACTTGGGAGCATAAGACTGAGTTCACTCTGCATCACTGGGAAAGTGGAAAACAACCACTTCTCTTGACTTTGAGGTAATCTTGCCACTGAGTAGATGTGTGCATGGTATTTGGAAAACTTTGCCGTCCTTTAGCCAAAACCCACAAACACTAAAAATGGGAAAGTTACAATTTTATATAAGTCAGTGTACTTACTCCTGAGTGTTAGGAGGTAGAAACTCAACTGTCTGGAGAAAAAAAAAAGTCCACAGGACAGATGGGACCTGGTTGTAAGTTGTCAGACCTCTTGTTTATGCATATAAATTTCCACTCAAAAACAACTTAGTAAATCAAATTAAGTGTAGACTTCATCTGAGCCTTTTTTTTTCTCCAGTGCATTTCTCAAATACATGTTCAAGAGATATGAGTAAAAAAATTACCAAAAGACATTCACAGGCAAATGCATTTATAAATATTCAAATGTGGAAGCAACCCAAACATCTACTAACAGGAAAATGGATTGTTAAACTGTATAATGAGTATGTAGAAGCATGTTTCACATATGTATAAAAAACAGAATACGTATCTGCCAACAATATCAATTTGCAGTTATACATGGGGTCTTCTTTCCTATTATGCACAAGTCTAGGTCTGGCCATGTAACTAACCAGCACCCTCCTCTCACTCTAGCCTCCAGCAGCAAACAGCTGTCAGGCACCTACAAATGCTACTCCCTGCAGTGCTTTCTTTTGAGGGTGCAATGACAGAAAGAGTACTCTCCTGGACTCCTAATGAGGGTCAAGCTGTTGATCCCACTATCCTCTTGCATCCCTCATGATAAAGCAGCTCAGGACTCAATACCTCTCCCTTAATACAGATGTGACATACAGTCCTCCACATTTCCCCTCTGTCAGCCTTTCCCATGCTTATATTGATGAGCTCTGTGCATTCCGCTTCCAACACATCAACTACTCTAAGGATTCATTCAACTTTGTGGGGAAGAGACTCACGTAGTTAGCATATATATTTTCAAAGATCTCCACACTGTACCCTGTCGCCTATAGAAATCTAGACTCAGTATTTGAAAACTAGAAAAGCTCTTTCCAAATACTGGCCCTGTATTTGCATACTAGGAAATGGAAGGCCAGAAAAATTACTCCTTTTATAGCTTTTGGAGCATCAACTACATTAAAAAAATGCGAACTTCTCAGTACGTGATATTTTAATATTATTTTAATACCCTCACTTAGAGACACCATATGACACAGACACAGATTGTGGTAATCAACTCGCGTTTTCTGACTAGCTCCATTACAAGGAGACTCACTTTGAGAAAATCACAAGGGTTTAGTTACTCTTGATGCAAAAATTAACATCATTAGTGAAAAATAATAAAATGGTTAGTGGAAGAGATTATTATTAAATTCCTAAATATTTTATCTTTTTATTACTTCTAGATGTCAATTTGTATTCCAATGAGAGAAATAAAGAATATGGATTTGGTTGGTTGGGAAAGTAGAGAGGACCTAGGAGGCATTGAGAAAGAGTAAACTGTAATCAGAAAATAATGCATGAAAAAAACTATACTTTTGATTTTAAAATGATGTACTCTAAAACAATCTAATATTTTTGACAAGTTTTTATCAATAAACTTTTGTTTTAGCATAAATATTAATTAATTAATAAAATATAAAATGTTAATTGCCTTGAATGGACTTAATTTATGAGCCCCCATTGACCCTTCCACACTGTGGTACCTTGAAATCTGACACTACTTGGGGAGCCAGAGCAACCTCTGTTTGGTAGGAGGCCCTTTTGTTATTCAGAGATGCCCTTGAATTCTGGAACTGAGTCTCTCTCTCTCTCTCTCTCTCTCTCTCTCTCTCTCTCTCTCTCTCTCTCTGTGTGTGTGTGTTCTTTCTTTCAATATCTCTTCTCTTTGGCTTCTTGTTTTGCAATGAATCTTTCAAATGTATGTTCCCCCATCAGGATGTGCCACAGTTTGTTGCTGTCATCAGAGGCTAAACCAATGAAGCTGTCTGATCTTGGACACTGAACCTGTAAAGTCATGAGGCAAGTAGACCTTTTCTCTTTACAGTGTTCACTACCTCAGGTGTTCCACTATAGTGACATAAAACTTACAAATACAAGTATATAAACTCTGACAATCCTGAGAAAGATCTGTTTAATATCACCCTATATGAAAAAGGTTGAATATCTAATCTTTTGTGATCTCAATTCCTTCCTCAAAAGGAGAAATATGATGTAGTTTCACCTGTGGATCTTTAGAAACATTGGTTAAGGATATATATCCCTTGCCAGTAATCTAATTAAGTATTTTTTTAAAAGAATTACAGTAATTTTGGTTTGAATCAACAAGTTTACCTTCCACAGAGTCTTTGAAGACAATAAAGTATTATAATCTATGAAAGAAGTAGGAAATTTTATTCTTTTTTTAAACAAATGATATCAAAGAAATAGGCTAAGGGGTTAGCTTGTGAATTTTGGGAAGCCCAGTGCTGAGACAGGGTGGTGTTTGCCTTGGTTATGAGTGAGAAAACACTACATTACACTCTGAAGTCTAGGCTCCATCAAGTTTTTACAAACAACTTAATAGTTTTCATTAAAATATTTCATCAGCCCCCGAGGGAATCTGTTAAACCCAGTGAGGAGAAAGTTCTATGCTCATATTCGTATTATTCTGTCACGCTTCAAGTCTTATTTCAGAGTAGTCATTAGGAGTTACAAAATGAATACTTCAGAGAAAAAACAAGACAGTGGAATGATTTTTTTCCTTTAGGAGTAGTTTAATGATATTGGATGGAGATTTCGTGGAGACAGTCTGCTCTTATTTGAGGTCTATAACAAGTCATATATCTGAAGTAAACATTTTAGCTTCAAGATAATCTGAAATGTAGTTAGCATATAATTTTTAAAAAGTATTACAAAATGCAATTCCACTTTTCCATCTTTAAAGTGTTTTTACTTTTTATTCACAGTACAGAGACTGAACAAAGGCCTTGTACATTCTAGGCAACCACTCTACCACTGAACACAACTAATATCAAAATCTTGTATGTCGAAATAGGCCCAGCAGTGTGAACTGAAAGAAATAGAATTATAGCACAATTGATATATTTCTAGGAACTGAAATCTCAAAGACTTAGAAACTAGAAATTACTACCCAAACATTAAAACCTCCCTTACTGAAAATGTACATCTATCATGAACAAAAGTTCATTTTAAAGTAGCAGTAACAACATGTGGATTTGAAGGGGAGTTTGAAATGGGGCATCCATATCATACTCCTCCATGTAAGGCTTAGAGATCTTTAAGGGATAGGGAGTAGAAAGATGCTAAAAGCCAGAGGCACTGCCCGTGATTGTGGATGATCACAAAGAAACAATACAGGACCACTGCTCATATGGACTCACAACCATTATGGCATCAGGCACAAGACGCGTGCAAGCTCAAGCCAGGACAAATCCCAGTGTAGAAAGGAGAGTTAGTCATGAAATCCCACAGACAGCCAAAGAGCAATATGCAAGTGAGAGCTACTGGAAGAAGGGGAGTCATCTTTTAAGAGCTTAGCCCTGGTAAGTTGACAGTGCTCTAATAGAAGCCAGTATCCAAGAATATATGGACAGCACACATTGGATGTGATGGTTTAAATCAACTATTACATAAATTCAGATGGGTAGCGAAGAGGACGTGGAGCTGAGAAGAATGCTGAAAATGTATGAAGGTTTAAATATATAAAAGATGTCTAACAGAGTGATAACTAATAATAGTTCACAATTAGAAGTTCTTCATGATCACGAGGAAATATAATCTCATATAGCTCTTATGGTACTTGAAGATCCAGCTGATGGTGGATTGGAAGAAGGGCAGTTCTGGTTTAGGTGCTCTAGAGTGGTAAACGCTCAAAGGATGCTGTAGGACCCTGACCCTGGTGCTATGTGAGAGATGAGAGAAGAGTTAACTTAAGACCTTCGGATACAATCTGGGTTTTAACTCTTATTCATAGCTTCTTCACTCCTCCCTCCATCTCCCTTCCTCCCTCTCTTTCCTGCTCTCTTCTTTCCTTTCTTCCTTTTTTGTCCTTTCTTCTCTCTTTATTTCTTTATAGATTTAAGAATAATATATACCTCCTAAGTAATTTAGGAGAGTTAGATAGTCTACAAAAGCTTCTAAAGTTTTTTTTTGTCTCTAATATTAAAAAAAATACAATACAATGAAGCATCTCTAGTTATGGCCATTGTCAACTTATTGCCATGGAAACTCATTCATTCATTCATTCATTCATTCATTCATTCATTCATTCATTCATTCATTCTGAAACCCCAGAGAAGTTGAACATGGATTCAAGGCTAGAACTTTGTAAGCAATTAATTTCCTTGTCATTTCATTGTCTAGAAAAATAGTTTAACAATAGGTTTTCACAGTGTCCTTAGTTACTATTGGCATGACTTGGGTGTAGTATGAACGTAGTCTATGAATTCAAAGAATTTAAAACCGTTCTTTGGTCAGGATGGAAAGCCAATCTAGTCTCATAGACCACTTTGGCGCCATGGTTTATGTTATACAGAAAGTTGTTGTGCACTTAGTCTTTTGACCAATAATAACATGCATCAGGTAACAGGCAGATTTCCTCCTGCGTTCTGTGAATTTTTATGTCCTTTTAAGGACACTTACAGCACCAAGTCACTTGTTTATCTTAGAAGCAGAATACTTTGAGCTCATAGTGATTGAGTCCAGATTGCTGGGGCATTGGGGATTATACTGTGTCTGATAATTATCTTTTCACAGACGAAGGAACTAAGTCCCAAAATGAGTGATGTGAATCTTCCTGTGATTTAAGTTAACATATGACATTGCCATTTGCAGCTATCATGATTCTGTTGAAATAGCTAATTTATTTTAAATGACACTCATAGAAAGCTCAATTTTCCTAAGCATCATGCACTGTTGTTTTGACAAAGTGACTTAGTCATTAGTAAGTTGATAAGAATCTTTAGATGACTTCAGATACCTCCCCAGTGACAGTGTGACTCTAGCATTGGGGGGACAGGACAATTTCAATTCTTTACATATTATGATTTTCATTACTAGCCTGAGCTTGCTTTTATTTTGTTACAAGTGTTAAGGTATTTCTGCCATTTACTTCCAGGCTGACAACCAGCAGCCATATGGACTCTCAGTTGACAGTCTTGTCAGATCTTAACACATGCATGCCCCATGGCTCCACTGTGGGGGGAATCGTTCTTTCAGTCAGCGATTGCTGAATATCTACGGCATTCTGGGAGCAGGTTTTAAGTAGTGGGATTTCTAATCAATGAAATGGAAATATAGCCTTAAAAAGTAACAGTCATAGGTTCTGGGGATTAAACAGTAACGACATCTTTAAGAAACCTTATTTTCAACTTACTACAGGCATCATGGTTTCCCAAATTGTGCATTTTTACTTGGATATACATTTTTCATCTTAAGCCAGGGTTCAATATAAATTCTATATTGAAATATATATATTTCAATATATATTGAATATATGTTGTATGTATGTGTGCATATAATAATCTATTATATATTAATAATAATCTAATATACATACACACACATATATGCATATATAATAGATTATATATTGAAAAATATCCCAACAGACTGATGTAAACCTAACCATTCAACCAACCACACACATCTAATATGCATAGTATATTTAGTGCTGAGAAAATGTAATTTTTAAATTATTTTGTGACATATTGAACTTTTATTATCAAATAAATTATGAAAAGAATTTGAATCCAGCAGATGTTTCAATCATTCATCAATTTCTTTCGTCAAATTATATCGAATATCTCCGAATAATTCCAGATTTGAGTCATCCACTTCAAAACTTCCTAGTTCACCTCATTCTTCAGACATCCATCAAAAAGAGGCCATGAGGTTTAGTGGAAATTTATAATCCTAAATAAGCTCATTTAAAAGATACACAATCCACATATTTTATTTATAAGCCATATGCCTAGATTGGACAGATGTAGGGCTATACTAAGTTATTCCTGAGCTATAAAGCCCCTTGTTACTTGCTGTTTTTCCTCGCCATAGTCTTCTGATCCATGGCAGTTTTCTCCTTCTCCTCCCTCCCTCCTCTCTCCCTTTCCTTCTACCTGCAATCTGCTTGAACTTTCAGTCCCACCTTTCTCTGTCCACTGCCTAATCACAGGCTCTAGCCTTTTATTGATCAGCTAAATTGGGGAGAAGTTTCACAAGGCATTACTTGAGTATGTATGGCTCTGGTCATTGGAGCAACCTCATCTTGAAGAATCAGTATTTAGCTTTAAAATACAAACAACATCAGACCAACGCACTAGAATGAGAGAAGGTAGGGAGAATGATTTATAGAGAGGGTCATAGTAAGACACAGGTGCTATAAACAGGAAAAACCAGGATATGAGAAAACTTAATGGGGGGAAAGAGACAGGATAATAAAGGAGAAGGAAGGAGAGATAAAAAACAATAAGGATTTCGAGAAAAGCCATAGGGAATCATTATTTTATAAGCTTACTTCAAAATGCATGTAATCTTAAATGTATATTAATATATTTATATTAGTTTAGCCAAAAGTATGGCACATGGGGTGATAATGTTCCCCACAAGAGCCGTAGACTAACAAGCCAAGTGCTAAGCCTGGGAATCATCCCTCTGAGTTGTTGTGCAAGGGAGCCCAGGAGGTTCCCGAAACACTTTTGATACTGCCATTACCCTTTGTCACCTCTTAAACCTTGAAGGCAAAACTTCATTGTTGAAGAGACCTTCTACTTCACACACAGGACTTGGAAAGAAAGAAGCTAGAATTGGCCTGGAAGCTTCCTGCCTAAGGGCTATCTCATCGCACCTGATGGTGCTAGGAAATTTTCCAAGGGAAGAAAGTAAACAATCGTCCTATGGAGGTGCGATGCCTATACACACTACAATTACCATCCTGCAAGATATCTCACAAAGGTGCAATAGTGGCACCTGGATATAACTGTCACCTGTCTAATTGGACTTAAGGAATATTAAATGGTGTGGTGTGTGGGGATTCATACAAGGTACTGTAAGTATAGTCAACTACTGATGGCTAGAGAGCTCATGATCTCTAGAGAATCCACCAAAGCCATTTTTCTGAGCAGTGTAATTTCTAATCGTATTCTGAATACTTAGTCGTAAGCACACAGGAAAGTGTAGCTCTCACTCTTCTTCAAAGCTCCTGCTTCCAACAGATGGAGACTATTGCAGGAGTCCAGGACTAGTAAAAATGTATCAATTAAGTGCCTGTGGGGTGTCCAACCCCAACTGAGAGACCTACAAAGCAGCCCTTACATCTAATGCTCAGGGAAAATCATGGCAGATGGGTAAAAAGATTGTAATAGCCAGAGAACCAGGATATTTTCTGCTTGCTCTTATACTCTAGCAATATGGCTGCCTAAACAAGACTTGCGTAAGGACAACACTAGCTGAACAAAAGAACACGGATGGGGAGGATTTCACAAGGACCCACTCCTAGATGAAGAACTACAAGCAACTGGTGAGAGAGAGAGGGAGAATTTGGTTTTTCCCAGGGATTAGTTTCATAATATGTTACCTGGTTCCAGTTGGTCAGCCCTAAACACAAGCAACACTATCAGATTGAATACATGTCTGTGCATATAGTTATAGATAGGTATAGCTATAGATAATATAGATGATATTGGTGTTATGAGTCTGAGAACGTGTTTGTGGAGGGTATGTGAAGAGCTGGATTGGGGTGAAGAAGGAGTAGAAATGGTATAATATACTACTCACACGTGAAATCCTCAAACATCCGAACAAAGGAGCCAGGGCTTTGAAATAAGGCAGACACATCCTGCTTGTGTCACTTAGAAGCAATAGGAAGATTCATTGACCTCTCACAAGATTATTTTCCTCACCTGAAGTGGAGAAGCGAGCATCCACTGACCAGGACTATGCTTGGCATGTGGTAGACACTCTATAACAGTACATATTGTTATTATCTAACATATTAGATAAATGATTAGACTTCCTCGAAGGAGTATTTTATTGAGCTTCATATAGTGAATGCTCTACAGCCTCTCCTCCCACTTTATCATTCTAGAAGAACATCATTAAGCTTCCACCTTATTGAAAAGATGCTTCTTTGAGCTATAATCCAAGATTAGAATGAACATATGTATCTCTGTCTAAAAACAACTCCCATGGAAGCCCACAAACCATCAGGTACTTATTTCTGAGCTAGTCTTATATTAATCCCAACTCTTTTCCACACATCGAAGAAGGCAGACTCTAAAAACTCCTTTTCAGTTCTGTTTAATTGTCTTAAAGCTCCCTCATCTTTTTATCTGTACAGCATTATGGGCATAATTATAAGAATGAAGGTCCATGAAGGTCTAGAGTGTTCTCACTTGTCTCAGACTTTGTAGATCCAATAAATCCAAACAGATCATGTCCAAAGCACAGACATTACAAAGCTGTTTATATATTCCACTTTCTTCGTGGAAACAATCTCCATTTCCCCCCCACACTCAAGTGTGATCTAGAATGCTACATTTTAGGAGAGTTTAAGGGCCCCCATACCCACTAACTTTCTTTAAAATCTGACCAATGGAAAATAACATCTTGTAGGAGATTGGTTGGGAGGAGATAAGGAAGTTGGGTGTCTATTATTATACCTCTTTCTTTTTTGATGATGTCAGATGAGTTCTGTTACTTCATCCTTTTACTTTAAATTCCCCACCAATATTTCTAGTCTCACATAGTATCATGTGCACACTGCTTTCCCTAAATATTTTCTGACTTCAATGAGTCTCTAAACTAAAATTTCTGCAATTAATCTACTTTGGATGTAATATCTAAGCCTTTTTCCTGGCTCATGTAAGAAGTGCGAATGTCCAGAGTATTAAGGAAGGACTTTGAATTTGCAAATTACTTCTAGATTTGGAAAAAAAAGATCATTTAGACTTTGGTGTTTCTTCATTTAAGGTGCATATCCACCACAGAGAAACATGTCAGCTTAGTCCTAGGTCTAAATCTGAATATTTTGTAAGAATTTGAACAGTGGAACTATGTACAAAATTGTATCATCATAGAAACATTGGGAGAACTGCATAGAAATTATTCAGTCTATTCTTTGTTTTCATGAAGTCCCTAATCCTAGTACCCTTTTGGAGAATTGTGTTTCAGTTTTTCTAGTTCTTTTTATACAGTTATTAGGAACAGATGCCTGTATGAATGCTCATGGTTGGATGCAGCTCTGTGATTTGTTAGTATTGTAGTCTGAGCCATTATTTAGCCTCAATGTTAAAAATAGTAGATATCATGTTTGCTATAGAAATAGAGGGGTTAATCAATGCTAACTGATGTTATAACTCATGACCCATATATTTTAGTTCTAAATGATCCATCTACCAAGTTCCTTTCATGTTCATGGTCAATCCACTTCACTTGAATACCTAGTTACTGCTTAGCTTTATAGAAGCCCGAAATATCAACTTTGAACTTCAGATCCTCTTGTGGAATCAGTTGAGGATGCTGTGCAACTGACACATGATCCTATTTCTCTCTTTTCCTAGTGCTATTTAAAAAGAAATCATATCTTGTTAAATGGCAATAAGTGTCAAGCACCTGGGAAAGTTTAGCAAGATATACATACATACTCCAAAGGGAAAATAATGGATATTTACAATATTCACAGGGAACCACACCACCAGCGAGGTTGTTAATGATAAATTAGCTTGCAATAAAAGGACACACTTTCCAAAGTTATATTATTGTATTTTGTATCTCAAGGCACAATAAAAGAAAATGCCTGGCAGGCTGTTTAATTTTTATTTTTTATCATTCTGGAGGTGGCATATTTGATGTACTTTGGACTCATGATTCTGACTTCTTTCTTTTCTTTCCAACTCAGGAATGAAATACAAATCTTATATTCATATCATGACTGTGCTTTAGAATGATCTGTAGAGTGATATTGATATAGGTTCTTTGAATTCACAAATTCACAAAAGATTTTTGCATCAGGACAAATCATATACAAATTTAACAATACTTGATTTAAATATTTAGGTACTGGAATTAGCATTCATACTTAAAGGAATCAAGACTTTTGGACTGTTGAAAATGTTAATATATTTTTCATGTTGGAAGGACATGTGGTTGAGCATTATAAACTAGATTGTGTTCCTTCATAATTCACAAAATTCACTCCAACTTCCAGTACTTCCTTTGTATATAAAGACAAGAACTTTATCGGTTCCATTAAATAAAAATGAAGATACTAAGTGAGCCTTCTTCTAATCTAACAAAAGCGTTATTTGAAGAGGTGATTATGACGTCCTGAGAGAGTTACTAGGCATGCATAGACATTGACCAAACCTCATGAAGAGGCAGCAAGAGAGCAATTACGGGCAAGGCGAGATTAGCCAGTAAAAAATAATGCTGCTGATACCCTGAATAGAACGGTAAGAAAACTAAAATCCAGCTGTTTAAGCCCTTAGCAAATTAATGCATTCTATAAAAATAATGCTATGTGAGGGTGTAGGTGAAAATCTACTGATGCCACTGAGGACCAAGCTGAACTCAATGCCATCTCAGCTGCAAGTTTCCCTGGGAAGACCATCAAATTCCCACTACAACTGCATTTTAGTCCCACCCTCCCTGTTTATCCCCACCTCTCCCTCTGTCTTAGATATTCTGACAGCACATCAACAAATTTCCTACAAACACACATCCATCACAGCGTTCATTTCCGGAAGGCATGCCTTAAGAGAGAGAAGTTAACCTGATAAAGAATGCATGGGACACAGTGAGTGTCTATGGAGTAATTGCTCTCAATTCCAGATGTAGCTCCATTATTCCAGGGGTTTGTACATGTGAAGTTGTATAAATAATCAATGGGTCAATTCATTAGTATAATACCATTTGTGTGAATTCTTTTTGCTTGCATCCTAGCTTTCTAAAATGACATTTAAATGAGATTTCAGAATCAGATTTAGCTTGATGAAGAAAAAAAATGTAGAGAAGAACATATGGCATGCCCCTCAAACTCTTGACATGGAGAAAATAAAAAGCATAGTGAATCATCACTCATATAGAACCACTTTATTCTATTTTAAGTTAAATATTTTATGATCAATAATGAATTTTACACACTGTACTCATTTTCCCGATTTCCTGATTCATCTCTAGTCAGTTCTCATGTGGTTTAATGACTGCAAGGACCAGAAGTACCAAAAACATACTAGAGATATTTGACAAATATAACAATTGTTTGCAGGTACAATTTTTAACCAAATTTAATTACTTTATATCTATATACTACAACCAATAAGACACAGAGAAAATCGATATAATATTTGTAATTATTAGACATTTATGTATGTCTATGAATCTGTAATCTTTTGTGGTTCAAGAAAGAAAGAACAAAAAGCAGAGTAAGCAAGACAGGACTGAGGTATGATTCTGTGAAGCTTCTTCATGATAATTCTTTCTGTTTTTTTATAAACAAGCAGGTCATTATGAAGATTCTTTCAGACAGGTGCTTGAGGAAAGAAAAAAGACTTTGGAGAATGAAATGAAGGCTGAGTTCTTCAGAAGAGAAAGGAGATGGAGGTTTAAATATTTTTTTTGGTAGAATTCAACCACAGGGTCTTTGCACTTTCTGTCGTTAAAAAAATGCATTCTTTCCTTAAATCTTGTCACGTTTTACTTTCCCATCTCTAATAGGTCTTTGCTCATGTATTTCATTTTTGAGTATCAATTTCCTCATGCATACTTTAAGTTTCAAACCTCACCATCCATCATAATAGATTCATCAGCTAATTTTTCTTTATATCATTTATTTGGATATGGCAAAATTACATATTTCACTCATTTTCATTGTCTATTTCTCCTCAATAAAATGTAAGTTCCACTTTTCTTTGCTTTGGGCTTCACTGTACCAGTGGTATCAGGCACTGGGTTTAATAGCCAGTGTTTAATAATAAATAGAGATGGAATTAAATAGCCCCTGTCAGACGTAAGTTCATCTCTGGATGGTGAGCGTTCCTGGGAAATGTCTGAGTTGACTTGGAGAGTGCTGTGGAGAAGGGATTGAAGCGGAGACTTTTTTTTTTCTTTTCGGAGACTCTTCTAAACTTAAAGAAAAACAAAGTACTTCATACTTTCAATGATTAAGAGCTATGTTTTTTGAATTAACTTTTGTGAAAGGGTTATGCAAATAAGGTTTGAATTAACTACCAATTCAGGTTAATCGTGTTTAGAGTCATTCATGGAGCTAATCAAATCTAAGACGGCAATGATAACCGTGCAAAAGGAATAACATTCTGTAATCTGCCGTCGGAAAGAGAACCTTTCATCTTCACTCCTCTGAAACAGTTTTATTGAGATTGTTTAACCTTGCATAATTAGCATAGATTTCTTGTTTCGTGTTTGGAAAAGTTTGAATTTCTGTAATTTATTTATTTTACTACCCATTCTTCAATCTCGTCTCAGAACAAGGGAAAAGACATACTTCTGAATTTGAAATTTGTCAAGAAAAATAGAACATAGCTCTTCCATTCTGAGTGTTAAAAAAGTCATATTAACCCCATATCACTCTCAAAGCAGACCAGAAATGTGAACATCCAGTGTTTTTTTTTTTTTAATAAAAATTCTTCTGCAGATTTGATGACTAAATCTTCCAATAAAAATTTAACATCTCAATCCTCATCCCTATGGAATTCTGTCTGCAGTTTCAGAAACATGAGCCCCTGGAAGAGAAGCTGCTCAAGGGTCACAGAAGACCTTAGTGTTCTATTCTTGCTGTCAAAGACAAAATTCATGGGGACACTGGAATGGCTACAGTCGCAGCATCACAGCTGTTCTGTACACTAATGAGAACAGGAAGCAGAGTCGGCTCACGCTGCTGACAAAGGGTTTCTTTAACCAACCTTAGTGAGAAAGCCTTGTCCAAGTCTTGTCCTTGTCTTCCCTTGATGCTCCTTACATTTGTTACTTCAGCATATTCAGTAACTTGTTGCAGCCACAACATCCTGTGCTCCTGCAAGCTAATCAGCTTCCATCTCCGACTGAGTCCCTCAGCCTTGCCTTCTGTTTTATTTGTAGACCTATCTTTTTATTTGTAAATGTGCATATGTGTGTGTGTGTGTCTGTCTGTCTGTCTGTCTCTGAGGGTGCGTGTGTGTGTCTGTGTGTGTCTGTGTGGGTAGGCACCTGTGCATGCAGATGACTGTGAAGGTCAGAAAGGCACCATCAGATCATCTGGAGTTGGGGTTACAGGTGATTAAGGTCCTTTGGAGATATAGCTAAATTGACTATTTTGACTATATTTGTCAATATAGTCAATATATAATTGACTTTTTGGCAAATCTGCATTAGGGCAATTGAGCAAGAATTCCCCTAGTCCTAACGCTTTCTCTCACTTTGTAAGTTTACAACCACTAAGCTGTTTTTTTCTCTTTTTCAATAACTCTTTTTTCCTGTTGGGTTCAGACATGAGTCCAGTTTCTCTTCCCAGAGGATAGAATTGACCTTTATTACAATTCTTTGAGATAACATTTTCCTTGCTGATTTAAACAATATCACAAAAATATTTTTTAGTGATAGGCAGGTAAACACAGAAATCAGCTGAGGTCTTCTTGGAGTATGGAAAGGAGTGGACATTGAGTCCCACTCACTCCTAGCAGCAGGATTCTTTTAGGATAGTTGCAGGGAATCATGGAGTTGGCCTGCTCTAGCTGCCTTGAGAAATTACCTATCATGGCATCTTTTAAGGTTGAGCCTGCAGCTCCCAGGGCACTTGGTGTGCCTTTCAGTTCCCAAGAACCCAAGGCACCACCTCAGGGCAGGGAAGCATACAGCTCTGCTGTGTGACTATGTATTCAGTAGAGCTTGGTCAAGCATGTAGAACTTAGCTGAACATTTAATGTTAGACACTTATCTCATATACCCTGTCAGACTTGCAAAGCAGTACTATATTCTACTATGGTAATTGTATGAAAAGTCTGATTCCTTGAAGTAAACTTGTCTAAGTCTCAGTTTTGCTGAGACCCCTCTAGCCCAGCCTGATTCATTCTCACCAACCTCATCAGGAGACACCAGTTTGGTCCATAATCACTGCTGCTGACAGTGACTTTAGACAACAGAGTGGTGGTGAGGAACCTGTCTCAATCTCTACTTCTTCCTATTTGCCAAGACATAAACTCTCCAAATTCCTGCAAGAAGAGCTCAGCTTTCAGTAGTACCAAGTTTCAGAGATTAAAAACAATAGTTTGTCTCTGAAGAAATCTTATGTAGGCTAGAGAACATCTTCTTGAAACTAGAGGTAGTTATTCTAGTTGTAAGAAGCTGGCAGATGTATCTCTTGGGACTCAGCAAGACCTGAACTCAATTGTCTAGGATTTTCCTGCTCTGCTTTTTCCTGTATACTTTTTCTGATGTTACAGTCTCATCACACAGAATAGTTTAAACAAAGAAAGCATAATCCTGAGGATTGAAGCCTTGTATCTCAGGCCATGATAATTTTCTGATAGACATGGCTGACTTCTAAATACTACAGGCCTGAGCTTAAGTCTTTGAAAAACCATAACCTTAATTTTGTCTTCTGCAAGCCTTTTTATTTTATACAAATAAGCACAATAGCCTAATGTTCTTTAGTGTACTATATATGTATATACATATATTCATAGAAAATACTAGTGTGTTTCTAAAACTTCACCAATAAAATAAAATTGTTCTTGTTCTATCTCACAATGTAATTGGAATAGGGAAGAGTCAAGAAATCTTTAAAAATGTTTTAAAAGTCAGATAATTTTTTGGTACTATTGATGCTAAAATAAAAAACCAAACCAAACAACCAAACAACCAACCAAACAAACAACCCAGAAATTAAAAATGAAGAAGGTTTGTAAAAATGGTGCTGTTGTTTCCAGGGAGCTGATTCCACTAAGTGACATCGAGGGAAGCAATTGCTTTAGGGATGTTGCTTCTTTGCTGGACTACGGGGTACCTGAGAAATTGCATAGCTTCAAATGAGTTTGGGTGGCAAGATGTCATTTAATTTCTTCCTTGAGCACTCATGCTGCTAAGAATCTAGAGGAGACAACTTATTAAGGGACAGATCTAAGAAAGGAATTTTTGTTAAGATTAGGAAGGTATTTTCTTGCAAATAAAGTCTTTAAAGTACACAGTTTTTAATGCTCAAAATTATTGACCTGAGGAATAGAAAGGCTATATATGTTATTTATAGCTTCTTAGCAGATTACCCCAATATTTAAGGAGGGACTTCAAGATGAGAAGGGTTTTATTTGCTTACAATCAGGCATTCCTTCATTTGGCATGACTGAGCTGTTTAATTTTTTAACTGAATGAAGTAATCATTTCTGTGGCTGAGATCGTCTTGTGCCTTGCCTATGGCTGGAGGGTATATGATGGTCTTATTCACATATTTGATGACTGTATTAGTTAGCTTTAATAGTCAACATGACATACTTTGGATAATTAGTCATCTGAGAGGAAAACCTTGCTTGAAGAATTGATTATAGTACGCTGGTCTGTGAGACTGTACTTGTAGGGTTTGTCTTGATTATTAATTGGTGCTGGAAATCCAGCCCACTGTGAGTAGCATCATCACCAGGAAGAAAGCTATCTAGGAATGAGCCCTAGAGCAAGCCAGCTAGTATTATTTTTCTATAGTTTCTGGTTGAGTTTCAGTTTGGACTTTCCTCATTGGAGGACTTGCTTGTACATGTAAGGTGAATCAAACCTTTCCTCCTTCCTAACTTGCTTTTGTTTAGAGAATTTTCTCACAGCAACAAAGCAAGAAACTAGAACAACAGAAGCCAGTTGTCTTCCAGGTCATGATCCCCTAGCCTGGAAGCTCTTACTTCTTTAATGTACAACATCTTTTTAGTAATTTTTTTTTGCTAATGCAATTATTTGTATACTAATGTCTTATTGACTGAAATATTCCACATGGCCAAATCCAAAATGTGAGCGATTTCATAAGGCTGTAGGTCCAGGCAAGCAAGATTTATTGGGAACAAGTTCTAGAATGTTGTAGCAAAGAGGCACATAAGTCAATTTCATTATTTATGGATTCCATTTTTTTGCTATTTTACCTATTTGCTAAAATTCATTTGGAAATCCCCAAGAAAACTCAATATTTTATTATTAATCATAGATACATACAGAGCTAAGAAAATTTTGAGTTGAGTGACATATATACCCAGTGAGGTTGAAGGATGATGTTCTACTTTCTAATTTCAGTTTATACTATAAAGATTTTATTGCCCAATGTACTTAGTCATACAACTTCCATACTATTTTACACAAGAGAAAACATAAATTATTTTTAGTTATTTAATTAAAATATAATTATATACTTTCCCTACTCTTTCTCCTCTCTCTATATCTTTCCTTGTTCCATCGAACTCATGGCTTCTTTTTCTTTAATAATATACTTTCTTAATAATATAGTTATTAAGAAATTTGTAAATTATATAAATATATTAAATTATAAGTTATAATTTAATAATGTAATTTCTTTAATAATAATAATTTAATAATAATGTAGATAAATATATAAATATAACCTACTGAATTCATTAAATGTTTCTTGTATACATATGTTTTGTGGGCTGTGTGAGACACCCATCACTAGATGAGGAACTGGAGATAGTTAATGATTATTGAAAAAGGGATAATTGGTTTTCCCCAGGATGAGTTCTACAGTGGCTATCCAATACCAAATATAAGTATTTATTCAACACCAAGAAGTTAAACTTACATATTTTTGTTGGGAACATATCTCTTTAATAAGACCTCAAGCACAAGGATTAAATCCTGATTAGTGTTTCTAGCCACCATAAGACTGTGGTCTGTTTAGCAGAAGAAAATATATGTGCTAGATAAGTGTTATTTAGGATTGAATTTCTGTACGATTTCCTAGAGGAAAATACTGAGAAATGTATTTGTCTAGTGAAATTATAATACACCTTTGTAGAATTGATTATACAGAATTATAGATAGTATTCTGATAGGAAAAATGAGGGAAATAATATTTATTTAATTAAAATAATGAGAAAAGATTATGTTGAAAAGGAAGCAGAGAGGAAGTTTGGAGAATTTTAGAAGCATACATATACATATACCATACACACACACACACACACACACACACACACACATGCCTATATCATGAGGATTTCATATAGTTCTAGCATCAAATGTTAACAACTACCTACCATTTACTGATCATTTCATGCCCTCCTTGAAGCTGGGATAGACAATTGATAACCTCTGAGCAGAAAAGTAATGAACTCAGAGCTAGGCTATGATCAAAAGTTCTGTTTGGCAGAAATTGGATTAGATTGAACTGGAAGAGAAACAGCTACAAGGGGATGCTAAAAGAAGGGTGAACACTATCCCAACGGAAAGCTTATATGTTAAAAGAGCATCTAGACCTTCTAAGAGGATCACGGTTCTACAGACACTGTGGAGTTCTAATCCATAGCATTGTAGAGTGAGTTGAAGCACACATGAATCACAGAAAAACAATAAGTTTTTAGTTTATTTGAAAGGCCCAAGTTAGGGTCATAAACTGTGGTTCTAAAGACAGAGGTTTTAGTAGGGCTTTCATATCTGGTCCTGTGTAGAATCATTGTATTGTTGGTAGACCCTTTGGAGACACACAGTGGAGGTTTGGTGATTCAGGAGAGCCTAATCTTGGGTGGGTATTTTGGATCTAGTTGTAGAGGGGCCGTTATGAGATTTTGATTAAAGATGGCATTACAAAACTGAACCAATTAGAGAATTGAGTAAGAAGCTTTAATGATGCCTTGACTAGACTGGAAAAACAAGAAGAATGCAGGAGAGGGGACATTGAGACCTGAGAAAGTATATGAAGGAAAGGCTCTGTGGATGATGACAAAGTCCTTCAAAACCACAAAGAAGCTGTTTCAGGAATTTAAGAATGGAAGGACAGGTTTTCAGAGGCATCTAAGAAAAACAGGAAATGGTGGATGAAGATGAATAACTGAGAACTTGTATTCAGGATAGAAACTCATCTTGAAGAGGCATCATTTGAAGATGGATTGTGTTTGAGGGTAGCAGAAGTTGAATAATGCAGTGCATTTGTACTTGATCAGAGTAAGTGACTGGTCAGCTCATCAGGCTGAAATTTTAAAATACAAAGAATTCTTAACTTCATATATGAACAGTTTAAATACCTGGTAAGAAGACCTGATTTTGGTAAGAAGAGTAATTCTTGGATTGAAGTGGTAGTCTGAAAGAATTGAAGAAGAAGCACAAAAAGCACCAGGGATAAGGAATAGATCCTGTAGGGATAAGATGCAAAGAAAAGACCCCAGATGTCCTTCAACTGAGGAATGGATTAAAAAAATGTGGTATATTTACACAATGGAGTATTACTCAGCTATTAAAAACAATGAATTCGAGAGGTTCCTAGGTAAATGGATGGAACTAGAAATTTTCATCCTGAGTGAGGTAAGCCAATCACAAAAGAACACACATGGCATTCACTCACTGATTATTGGCTATTAGCCCAGAACCTTGAAATGCCCAAGATTCAACTCACAGGCCACATGAAGCCCATAAAGAAGGAAGACCAAGTGGGGGTGATTCGGTCCTTCTTAGAAGGAGCAACAAAATACTCAAGGGAGCAAATATGGAGGCAAAGTGAGGGACAGAAACTGAAGGAGGGGCCATCTGAAGACCACTCCACCTGAGTATCTATCCCATGTGCAGTCATCAAAGGTAGATGCTGATGTGGAAGTCAGGAAGTGCATGCTGATAAGAGTCTGATATGGATGTCTCCTCAGAGGCCTTCAAGAGTCTGACATAGTCAGAGGCAGATGCTCACAACTAGCCATTGAACTGATCATGGGGTTCTCAATGGAGGAGTTAGAGTGAAGACTGGAGGAGCTGAAAGGATTTGTGGCACCATAGGGAGAGCAACAATACCAACCAACCACAGCTCCCAGGGTCTAAACTACCAGCCTGGGAGCACTTAGGGAGGAATCCAGGGCTTTAGCTGAATATGTAAGACTGGAGGGCCCTGCTGGGCATAGGTGGAAGAAGAGAACCTTGACCTCACGAAGGCTGTACGCCCCAGGGGGTGGGAATTTTGAGGGTGGGAGGTGGGAGTTTGGGGGGGGGGGTAGATAGAGGTTACATCCACAGAGAAGAAGGAGGAGGGGTGAGGGGATTGGGGGTTCATGGGTGGGTGGGGGATGGGGTAAGGGGACAACATATGAAATGTAAATAAAACATCCAATAAAAAAATAAAAAAAAGATGCAAAGAAATAAAACTATATAGTCTAGGGGTTAAGTCAGGAAGCTTATCCTAGTTTTTAATTTGAAGATAAGTTAATTTTCAGGTCTGATTAATGTATTAGTCAGGGCAACTAGGTGTGATAAGACACCAGGACAAAAAGCAAATGAAGGAGGAAATGGATTATTGGCTACTTCCACATCACTGTTCATCACTGGAGGAAGTCAGGACAGGAACTCAAGGAAGGCAGGAACCTGGAGGTGGGAGTGACACCGAGGCCATGGAGGTGTGTACTTACTGGCCTGCTTTCTCCTCTCTGATGACTTTAGCTTGTGTCAAAGCTAACATAAAAATAGTCTATGACCATTTGTGAAATTGACACACAAACACATCATTGCTAAGCCATAGCCTTTCCTTTTTTGTTCATCCCAAGATCACACATTAACAAAGACATCACAATATCAAAAGCTTAGAAGCCTTAAAATCCCCCAGTGTCTTAGTACACTGCATTCCTGCATTAGTACAGGTTTGCATTCCTGTACAAAACATCACGACTATGAAGCAAGTTGGGGAGGAAAGGGTTTATTCAGCTTATACTTCCACATTGCTTTTTTATCACCAAAGGAAGTCAGGATAGGAACTCACATAGGGCACAAACTTGGAAGGCAGGAGCTGACACAGAGGCCATGGAGGGGTGCTGCTTACTGGATTCCTCCCCCTGGCTTACTAAGCTTGTTTTCTTATAGAATCCAGGACTACCAGCCCAGGGATGGCACCACCCACCATAGGCCCTCCAACCCTTGGTCACTAACTGAGAAAATGCCTTACAGCTGGATCTCATGGAGGCAGTTCCTCAAGGGAGGCTCTTTCTTTGTGATAACTACACCCAGCCTCACAAATTCAAATGCTTCAAAACTTCAATCTCTTTTTTAAAAAGTATTTTTTTAAATCCAAAGTCTTAACTGTGGGATCCTATAAAATAAAAATAAATACATTAAATACTTTCTTACTTCATGAGGGAACAACCAGGGTACAGGCTCGGTCAGATCAGAGCAAAATCCTCAACAGTGTAAATAACTCAGTGTCCCATGTCTAGGATCATTCAGGATCTCTAGCCTCCACCAAGGGGTTTGGATAATTTCTCTGACTTTGCCCACTACAGCACACACTGCTTGTCTTCTAGACTCTAGCTTGCTCCACTCTACCATTGTGTCTTCTCTTCTTGGTCATCTCACAATACAGGTATCTTCAAAATGTTGGGGTCTCTTGTTTTAACTAGAGTGGACTTTCACCATTAGCATCTCCTAGGCTCTCTTTAGGGTCTCCAACCCTACCAAATAGCACCAAGCTTCTCTCCATGACCCCCTCAAGCCTGCAGAATTGATATCATCATGGTGACTTTTATACAACCATGTTCTGCTGTCAGCACAAGGTATAACCTTGGTTGCTTTTGGAACACAGCTTCTAGTGCTCACTCTGAGGAATTACTTTCCAGAAGATTTCACCTCTTTGATGCTGCTCTCTTCTTTGTCTCAGCTAATTCTTCATGCCTAGCTGACCAGCATTTACTTATTTATTTATCCCAGCAAAGCAAAGACTTTACTCTAGTGGTTCTGCTCTTTTGATAATCACAGCTGATGCGTTAGCTCCTGCTGATCAAACTTTTTATTCTTCACCTAAATGGCCCAGTAGAATCTTGGTTTCCTTCTGAAACTCTGTAAGTCAGAACTCTATTGTCTGTCCTGATTCAATATTTTCATATTTCAAGCTCCTTCAGAGTAGCCTACTCCCTCAACCCTTAATAGCTTTTTTTAGCCTAAAATTCCAATGTCCTTCCTAAAACAACATCATTAGGTCAGGCACAGCAATACCCCACCATCCTGGTACCAAGTTCTGTTTTAGTTAGGGTTACTATTACTGTGATGAAACATCATGAGCTGGGAGGAAAACTGGGAAGGAGAGGGTTTATTTGGATTGCACTTCAAGACTTGCGAAAACTTCAATACAAATATTGAATGTATCAAAGTACCGAACATTTGTTTGTGTCTTCCACCCTGATGCAGCAGCCACACATTGTGTTTCGGATACTCAAGACTCGTAGACTTGGGTACTGCACAAGATACAAAAGCAGAGGTTTGTCTTTTATTGGGCATGAACTCTAGGATAATTTACTTACCCTACATCATTGAAACATAATTAAACCATCTTGATAACGTAAGGGAAGCAGGATTAATGTCTGTGAACCCAGAAAGGAAATGGGGGATTTGAACAAGGCATAGGAACCACGTCTATGCTTTTTATTAGAGACCTGAGGCTGATTTGTGGGATCTGATGTTGAAGTCTTGTTTATTTAGGGCTGGGATGTGACTTGGTGCTAAAGCACTCGCCTAGGACATAAAACGTCCTCATCACAATTTCTTCTCTACCCCTACAAAGAATTAATTCTAAATTGTGTATCAAGTAGAGAGTAGCATAAGCTAGTAAGTGGTGCTTAAGGATGGTTTCTCCTCCTCAACCCTTGACAGCTTTTAATTTTCTAGGTGTATATCAACTGGAAATTCAGACCATAACTGAGTAAATGGTTCTTCTATAAACATAATGTTTCAAACTAAAATAATAAATCATTGTTATTCTCAGTTTTACCTACATTGGCCATACACAATCCTAGACAATCTAACAGGCAATGAGTTTTTCTTCATAGTACCAAATGGTCAGCTCTGAGAACACATACACACAAGTAATATAATATAAGCTAATCATGTTGTAGTTGTATATTCATTGTAACGACAATTAAAGAAAAAGAAAGCATGAATGTGTTTGAGAGCAAAGAGGTTAAATGGAAGAAATTGTAAACTGGAAAGGAAAGAAGGATATGATGTAATTATATCATTATCTTAAAAAATATAAATTATAAATGCCTTTATTCCTGAGGTATATATTCTTAGCAACCGTCTTACTGTACAAAGTAATAAATAAAAACAACTTCATACATGTAGATCCATGTAAATCTTGGTTATGTCTCTACAGCAGTGTTCTGTGGAATGACTACATGTTCTTCAATTTTCTTGGTGATGCATATTTAAGTCATTTTCACCTTTTCTTCATTACTAAAACAATGCAATAGTAAGCATATACTCAAATTTATTTTAAACATATATATGAGCGTAGAACCTTTATATTTAAGAATGCATAAATTTCATTTATTAGCTGTGACCTAGTTCCTTTTCAAAGCGCTTTTACTCTGTGCATGTTCCCGGCTGTGTGACATGGAACACCCAGTAGTGAATATATTATTAGAGATTTCTATCAATCAGATCAGTATAAGTATGCACAACGCAATTACCAAGAGTGTTGACTGTTTTATGTCTGTTTGCCTTTAAATTTCTATAATTCTCATCAGAAATCTGAGGTTTTTATGTTAATCTGGCCATAGTATGGATTTGAGTAAATTATTTACATGTATCAAAATGACAGCAAATTGTATCATAGTGTCTTGGTGCTTCGTGAGACTCAAAGTGGCATCCCTGTAGTCTGGCAATGTCACTGCTTTCAATCGCAGCTGATCTGCTTTAAGTTTGTGAGAACTACTTTCGGTATTACATATTATCACTTTTAGTTACTTTATTTATTTACATCTCAAATGTTATTTCCCTTCCCTGTTTCCCCTCTGCAAACCCCCTATCCCATCCACCCTATCCCTGGCTTCTGTGAGGGAGCTCCCTCACGCATCCACCCACTCCTGCCTCAGTGCCCTAGCACTCCCCTATGTTGGGGTATCGAGTCTCCACAGGACCAAGGGCCTCTCCTCCCATTGACGCCAGATAAGGCAATCCTCTGCTACATAAGCAGCTGGAGCCATCGGTCCCTCAATGTGTACTCTTTGGTTGGTGGTTTTGTCCTTGGGAGCTCTGGGGGGGGGTCTTGTTGAATGATATTGTTCTTCCTATGGAGTTCCTCCAGCTTCTTCAGTCTTTCTCCTGACTCCTCCACTGGGTTCCCTGTGTTCAGTCTGAAGGTTGGCTGTAAGCATCTTGATCTGCATTGGTCAGGCTCTGGCAGAGCCTCTCAGGGGACAGCCATACCAGGCTCCTGTCAGAAAATACTCATTGGCATGAGCGATAGTGACTGGTTTGGTGTTAGCAGATGAGATGGATCCCTAGGTGGGGTCGTCTCTGGATGGCCTTTCCTTCAGTCTCTGCTCTGCTCTTTATCCCTGCTTTTCCTTTAGACAGAATAATTCTGAGTTAACATTTTTGAGATGGGTGGGTGGCCCCATCCCTCAATCAGGGGCCATGCCTAATCTCTAGATATGGTTTCAACAGGTTCTCTCTCCCCTTTATTGGGTATTTCAGCTAATGTCATCCTTATTGGGCACTGGGAGCCTCTTGCTTTCCTGGCATCTTGGACTTTCTAGTGACTCTCAAGTTCTCCATCCCCCATTGCTACACACCTCTGTTCGATTTCCTCATCCTCTATACTTCTTCCCTGTCTCCTCCCACACCTGATCTTGTTCCCCCTTTTTCCTCCCTCTCCCTCTCCCTTCCAGGTCTCTTCCTCTCTCTACCTCCTATGATTATTTTGTTCCCCTTCTAAGTAGGACTGAAGCATAAACACTTTGGTCTTCCTTCTTTTTAAGCTTCATATGGTCTGTGAGTTGTATCGTGGGTATTCTGAGTTTTTTCCCTAATATCCACTTATCAGTAAGTACATACCATGTATTTTCTTTTGTGACTGATTAACCTCACTCAGGATGATATTTTCTAGTTCTACCCATTTGCGTGAGAATTTCATGAAGTCATTGTTTTTAATAGCTGAGTAGTACTCCATTGTGTAAATGTGCCACATTTTCTGTATCTATTCCTCTATTGAGGGACATTATAATTAAGGCTGCTGTGAACATAGTGGAGCATGTGTCTTTGTTGTATGTTGGAGCATCTTTTAGGTATATATCCAGGAGTGGTATGGCTGGAGATATTACCACTTTTTTCAAAAACAGAGTATAAGAGTGCATCATTTTATGGTGGCCAAAGGACACCTTAGCTTCCTTATCATGCTTTGAGCATCAAAGAGAAAACTAAGTTAACACTACTTTGGGTAGTATAAGGAACTTTGAGTGACTGAAGGACAAAAACTGATTGAACTACTTATACTAAATTATCTGTAAAAGGAGGAAAATTCTCATGAAATCCAGCATGTTCCTTTTTTGACCTTTCTTCTGAAAAGGTCATATTTATTCACAATCTAGTCTTTGTATTATTTCCTGTTTTGTAACTTGAAGGGTCTATTTTTCTTTGTGACTAATGGATTCCACTCCACTCCCATCTGTCAACTGTAGACAAACACACTAGCCGTCCATTTAAAGCAGCAGATTTCACAGAATGTGGCATTAACCATTTGAAATAATTTATGCAATTTCAAACCTCCTGTGTGAATAATTTGAGAGAAGCCTTGACATGTATTATGAATTGGACTGAGGTGGTTTGAAAAGAGGTATCATTCATTGCTAAGCTATGGCCTTTTTGGAGGGTATAATTTAGTGTGAATATCTCATCTGATATGAGTTATCCCTACAAGGGACCTACTGTATTACACTGCATGGATTCCATGAATGAAACAGATATTTTTATTGAAATTGCTGGTAAATGGAAATAAAAATTAATGATCATTACTAAAGATTCAGATTTTAAATTATAATAACAGAGAAACTCAATGTCTAATTATACTACTAGTTTGTGACTGGTTCAGAGCAAACTTTAATTTTTCACATTGTATACATACACACACACATTTATTTGTTTGTTTGTTTTGTGTATGTGTGGGTGTGTGTGCGCATGTGTGTGTGTGTGTGTGTGCGTGCATGTGTGTGTTTACCAAGATGCACATGTGGAAATGATAGGGCAATTTTTAGAAGTGGGTTCTCTTTCTTACTATGTTATGGCTGAGCTATCTCTGGCACCCCAGAGAACACTCTTTAATTTATGTATCTTTTGACTTTCATCCTCCTCTACTTAGTTTAGCATGTGGACTGGTTTCTGTTCAAGGAAAAAATGATTTTCTAGAGATGCTTTCTGAGTCCTTGAAACAGAATTTTTATCTGTGAACAAACTTTTGGAATTAGTTTCAGTTTAGTAAGGTTAATAATAATAGAATCAACCTATTAATTATAATGTTAATAATTATAATTATAAATACTATAGAAGGCAAAGTAACACAAACTATAAAGTATCTATATTGTTACAAAACACATAAGTGACTTCTCAATGAAAAAATTTGGAATGTGATAGTAACTATTAGTGATAATAAATGATGTATTTTGCAATATAAGATCAATTCCATCAAAAGATAAGGGTACTTTGTACACACACACACACACACACACACACACACACACACACCAGACATATAAGTAGTTCTGTACACATAAGATTTACAAGTGAACTATGTGTCAAATAATATTAGTACTATATTTAGTAACTTCTGAGAATACAGAAACTGTTTTTCATATCTGTAATTATTTTCCAGTATCCTGCGTGCTTTTAGAATTAGGTCTTGCTGAGAATGACATTAAGTCTAAAACAAGAATGGCTTAGAAACCACAGGTGCTTAGTTCTATCTTGCTTAAATGCAAACTAATTCTCAGCACTCCTCAATGGATAAGACATTTACACAATTACCACAGACCTGTCTATGTCCCACCTTGATCGCGTGAGATTTCTACATTATAGTGTAAGATAATTGCTTCCTCTCTAGCCATTATGTTAATATTCCATACAGCAGCTAAGAGCAAAAATGGATGTAGGTTTATGTATTCATTTTGGGTATTATATTATGAAACCTTTGGTTCTCTTTTGTTTAACACATATCTTATATCATATTTTATTATGAGGGGAATTAAGAAATACATACTTTCATTTGTAAAGTTGTATTGTCTACATACAACACATTTTTTTCTGTCTTCCTGAAGAAGTAAAGCGTGGCTATTTGAGGAGGATTTCTGTCAGCTTCTGTCACAGTGAGTTTATTTGATAACATGCTTAAATACCTTTATTATTTTAATTTCATGACAGATTATTGATACTTTTTTTCAGGACATGATTATACACACATTTCTATGGTGTGAGGTATCTATCCTTTTGGATCTAGGTTTCTCCACATATTTTTAAATAAGCACTTCAGGTTCCCAAGGATACAGGATAAAATTACTACTTATACATGCCTATCACACTGTCAAGGATAGGAGAACACAATTTCATTTGAGTAGTAAATCCTTCAAACCAGTACAGTCAAGTATGGAATCCATCCAGGAGCTGGCTGGATCCATTAGTTCAAGAAAAAGCTGAGACCAAGGTGAGCCCAGTACTATATTGAACATAGTACTCTAGACCAATGGTTCTCAAACTTCCTCATGCTTTAATGCAGTTCCTCGTGTTGTGGTAACTCCAACCATAAAACTGTTTTGTTGCTATCTCCTTAACTGCCATTTTGCTACTGTTATGAATTGTAGTGTAAATATATGATATATAAAATATCTGATATGTGACCCCCAGTTTGAGAGCTATTAAACCAGAGCATCAATCAGAAAAGTTCTAAGAGGCTTTAGACTGGAATGCCATCTAGAAACGTTCTTACGTGGGTAGAGAATTCTTGCTTATTTGATGATGAGGAGACAGAAAGCAGAAAAAAAATAAGGGTCTTGCCCTATTATGAAAGGAAGCACACAACAGTAAGATAGATCAACTCCTACAGCAGAGGGCAAAGGAAAGCATTACTGAGTTTAGGAACTGTGCCTTGGGTACTGAGTGATATGAGTGTAAAAGAAATATTTCATGCTGCCTGAATTACTACGCATATCAGCTCCCAATGGCCCAGAAAATAAACCACTTGAGAAAGAACAGAAGATAGTAATGGAGCTAAAACAAGGATATAGAAATGAAAATCATAGGACATCAGCCAAAGAACACTCTTCTGATGGCCATGCAGTCTGAATTAGACATTAAAAATTCAGAACACAAGTAAGCAGGAAGCGTGAACAAGACCGAGTGAAGAAGAGGGTTAGAGAGAGTACAAATTTGAAAATACATTAAATATTCATGGGTTTCTTGTATTGAACTTAGAACTTTTCCTTTGTGTTTGAAATGTGTCAAAAAAAAAAAAGGTGGTGTACAAATTCAGAAATTCAAATGTATTTAATTTTTCCTCTATATCAACCACTATTCTAGGGGCTTAGGGAAGCAAATGATACTGCTTTTTTTTTTAAGTACAGGCCAATGCATTACCCCAGGTAGCTGGTTGGACTTGTTCCATACTCTATAGTAGTTATTATGCTGTCCTCCATCACTCACTTTGAGGGTGACATATGTCTCTCTCTGGAGTATCTATGAATTTTTGCTTTCTTTGACTTTTTTTGAACTGGGATTATAGTTAATAGTATCCTCTCTCCCCCACCACATACACACACACTATGGACGTGAGGGTAGGTGAATAGGTGAAATAAGTACAATTTCTTTAGGTTCTAAGGTAATGAGTCTGGTAGTTGAGGATGTTTTTCTTCTTCTACGTTACTGGGCTCCTTCCATTTCATCACTTGGTGTATGAATAATGAATCTGAAGTGAAAAAAGACATCACTGGCATACAATAGTATGATGTTCAAGTCACAAGATTAGATTATGATGAACGCTCTCTAGGCAGACCTGAAAAGGTTGATGATGGAGATGTGGAGATGGCATTCTGCCTGCCCATGGATCAGAGTCGGGGGCTGAGCAATCCTCTCCATGTGCCAGCAAGCTCTGCCTTCCACAAGAGATGGGACTCTTTGCAGTTGCCTGTAGGAGTTTCACACACTGTCTAGATCTGAAAGGTCTGTTTGCTTCTGCTATCCAATCTCTACGTGTCAGTTCCACCAAGCAAGCCACCCATATAACCCACAAGCTGAATTAAGCCAGGCCATAAATGTTCTCATAACTCCTGGGTTCCTCTTTACTAGTCAGATCTATATATGTGTCTGTCTCCCACTACTCAGCTGTCAGTTCTTTGAGGACAAAACTGTGTATGCCATATCTATGTTCTTAACATACATCAGCATCTAGAAGAGCTCAGGAAGCAGTGTGGTTTCAGTGAGTCCTCTGCAGTCTTATCCTAAAGGGGGGTTTGTAAACTTTCCACAGTAACTGAGCAAATAAACATACCGAACATCTAAAGTTAAATCTATATAGTTAATGTATAAAATCAACGTGCCTAGTATTAACTTCTATGCATTCAGGGCTTGCTGCAACTAATAGCCTTTTAATAGTTCTCAGTAGTCTATTGAGGTTTATAGGTATAAAATAATATGGGAGAAATGTCA
Organism: Grammomys surdaster; assembly: GCF_004785775.1. Lineage (NCBI taxonomy): Eukaryota > Metazoa > Chordata > Mammalia > Rodentia > Muridae > Grammomys > Grammomys surdaster. Next base: position 10,949,662 of record NW_021604791.1, read on the forward strand.
TGATATAAAAACAGTTACCTTAAATTGAACAGCCAGATGTCAGAGTCAAATAGAAATACCCACACAAAACTGAAAATCTGTAGACCCTGAGAGTCTTCCCTTCTGCTGTCTAAATTTAATGTGGGTAATTTAATACTTCACAGCCTCTGTGCAAATTTAGCTCACCACTGTTGTGAGCAAATAAACTGTAAGGTTAGGTAGCTTGTATCAATTTTCTATTAGAATCAAATAGGTCAAAGATTGAAGGGTATGTAAGCAGATACGATTTTTAAAAGTTATAGGATCTTGCCTTTAACAGGAATTCTGTTGCTAAGTCTCTCATTTCTCCTTTCCAGATGTGTATGAAATAGCACATCAACTGGGTAATAGTTCACATGAGTAAAAAAGACAGAGAGCATTTTGGAACTGGAAAAACATAGTTCTGTAAGTTGTTAAGATAGTTCTGACATGCCACCAGCAGGAAACCATGCTTATTAGAGGACAATACTTTGCTCATCCTTGACACGGTTGCAGCATTCGGCAAGCAGTCACAACAGCACAGAAGAAGCACTGCAAAGGCTGCAGAATGTACAATCTCACTCTAGGAAAGGACTGTCAATGTCCCCCAGGAAGGCTCACTAGTGCCTTAGCTCTCTCAAGCCACATGTCTATAGTCCTCCCCATTTGTTGATTAGCAAGCTTTTATATCCAGGCACCTTTGTTAAAATAAGAGGGGGAAGAATCACAGATTTTCTACTAGTGTGAAGTTCTAGGTCTTCTACTGAAGTCTGAAAATTACACTCAGAGTTGAATAATGAAACAATATTATGAGAGTATTGTAGTTAGCTGTGGGGTGTAAAACCATGCCAGGAAGATGGGTAAGGTAAAGCTGGTTGAGACTCAGAGACTCCCTGGGAACACGTCTGAGACTTAGGTGACTCACTGCTCACTGCCAGATTCCTGGCCTGAAGAGGAACCACACTCCTCACATAAGGAAACTGCGACCTGTTGTTATGTAGGCCCAGAACAAAGTTCTCCATGCTAATGAGGTACCCAGAGGCTCTGAGAGCTTAGTCAATAAACTTTCCTTCTCAGACACTCCTCCTTGCAAAAGGTATTTAATCTCAAGTCCACCCTGAGAAGTCTGTATGGTATGGTATGCTATCTATTTTCCACAATGAACAGCCAGTAAACAATATGGATAAACATGGACTGTCTCTTTCATCTATCACCACCATGAGGAATGTGTAGAAGGTCTTTGCCTACAGAGCTGAAGCTAAATCTCTTGTAGAAGGTCTCTCTGTACTTCCAGCTGGCCTTGACCAATCTAAGGGCAATCACCACTGAGACAAGCTGGAGCTCCCCTTTTCTGCCCAAGCCTCACCCCACTCTGTTCTTTTGTCTGGATGTCCAAGAGTTTGAGAACCCTTCAGCCCCAGCCTCATCACAGGTCTGGGGACCTCCAACCAGCTCTGGATTTCTCACATCTCAGACTATGCTTTCCCACTCTGGAGTGATGTCTCAGCGTTTCCCTGAAGCCTAGAATCCTCCCAGTGGAGGCATAAGATGAGCACAGTTAAACTCCCAGAGTTTGACCTCTGCAGTGGCGGTGCCCTGAGGTGGGCAGAACATGGACCTACAGTTATCCTGTATAGATAAGTTGACAAAGCAGACTCTCAAGATATAAAGTTTCTTTAGAAATTGCAATACATTGTTAAATAATTTAGAGTGCAGAATAAAGTCTGAATTGAAACATATAAAACTGAAAAGTTAGATTTAATAAAACAACTCTACAATTTTTGTCCTCCCCTTTATCTTTTGGAGTTCATAGAGAATTAAATAAATTATTAAATTATTCAACTTAGTTTCCCACTGATTTAGTCTCCAGTAGATGGGATAATAGGCAGGCATCATTTGTAATGTTTCCTCCTTTTTCTTTTATTTTGTTTCTTTTCTTATTTTCTGCTTTGAGAACAAAATAGCTGGAGTTATGAGGTTTTAAAGTATCCAGGAACATTTTAATTGGAGGTAGCATAGAAAGTTCTGGAAATAGTTTTAAAATATTGTCAAGGCTCATATACATTGGACAACTCTGTGATCTAAACTGCTGTTTAAATAACCAAAGGGAAAGGCAGGCAAGGCAGTCACATCCATTTAAATGTACCACATCCAAAGAGACAAAAGGTTCAAGGTTAAGTTACTTTGTCAGTTCTTTAAAAATAGACAATGCAAATAGAGCTAAAAATTCAACAAATGGTGGGGTAAGGTGTACTTCAGCCATATAACCTTCTCAGAAGGACCTATGTGAAGGGTAAAAATAAGATACCACATAAATATGAAACATGGCTGTGGGAAAAAATCAGGAGTAACCCCAGGGACTATAAGGGGTGTGACCATGTCAGCCAGCTGAGGTCTGTGACATGAACCTCTCCGTGAAGACCTTGAGGATTCCACATCCCTCCTTTCTTTCTTGATAATGATGACCTAGGTTTCATTATTAGACATCTTTTTGTCCATTTTAAACAGTCTTATTGAAATCCAAAACAATCCACATAAAATGTAAAATTAAAATTTCATTATATGTTATATTATTCATTTGTGGTAAGATATTGATACACAAACTTTGCCATGTGAAGCATTCTAAGTATACAATCCAGTGATATTTACCTCATCGGCTCCATTATACAGTAACTACTCCAATTTCAATTCCTCCACCATCCCACAAAGGAACTCTACATGTATGAATTATTCATTCTTCACTCTGGCTTTCTTCAGCATCAGGTAGCCTCCTGTCTATGTTCTACCTCTATGAATTTGTCTAAACAGGATACTGTACACAGTTAGAATTTCATTCCCTTCACTCTGTGTCTTGTTGATTTTGGTTTATTCTATGCAGTTTTCTGTTTTAAGTTACACCTTCGTTGTTGTAGTTTTTTCTTTTTAGAATTTCGTCTGTTTTCATGAGTGTATAATATCTTTTGTTTGGATGAACTGGATGTGATTTTCTCCATCACGTGCTGACATTTTTATTTAGTTTTACTTTTTTACTTATGGTGAATAGTATTACTATGAACATTTGCATACAAGTCAGATCAGGTTTTTTTTTTTTTTGAATTGAAAAAAACACACATTTACTTTCATACAAGATAATGTGGTCATTTTTATCTCCACTCCCTACTCCTCCCAGATACTCTACACCACCCTTTCCACCTAACTCTGTGCTATTTCTTTCTCTTTAATAAACAAACAGAACACAAAGAAAAATCCTCACAAGACACAAACACACAAAAACACAAAATTTGAAACCAAAAGGCATGAGACAAAGACCTAGAAGACAAAAAATACCAAAGGCATATGAGGCAAATGTTTCTGGAAATACCACTGTATTGCAACTACTCAAGAGCACGAAGCCTATGATGAAGTTTGCAGTTAAAATACCCAGTGAGACTCCATTAGAGAAGAATAACTTCTTCTTTACAAGGGGTTAATAATTGCAGATAGCTTTTGGTTGGGGACAAGGAAGTCTTTGTCCATAGGGGTTCCATCTACTTGAACATGTACAGGCCCTGTGAATGTTGCCACAGTCTCTCTGAGTACATATGTCCAATCCTTTTGTATTTGGAAAACACTCTACTTGGAATTTGCCACTACCTTTAGCTCCTACAATATTTCTACATAGATCTGTTAGCTCTGATGGGATGAGGTTGTTTAAGAAATCCCATTCAGTACTGAGTTCTCTAATACCTTACTCACTGAAGATTGTCCAGTTGTGGATCTCTGTGTTGGTTACCATCTTCTGCAAGAGTAAATCTGCAGCCATAACAGAATACAAAGGGTTTTTCCCAGAACACTGTAGAGTCATAGGTAGAAAAACATCTCAATTCTGTGTCCCTATAAACACTATGTATTTCCTCAGATTGACAACTCTAGAATAAATCGATGGCTTTAATTTCACCTTTGGTATTCTCGGGTAGTAGACAGTTTGCCCTGCCCTGTAACACTACAGAGTAGTATAGAGTAGGACTTTTCAGACATGTCAGGTTAGCCATGGAAACCAGCATAAATGTGGGTTGATATTGAGCCATACAATTGTGAAGAAGTCACACCTGAATCAATGTATGTAATTGAGTATCATTTCTGATTTTGAAATAGTCTGCAAATGTACTTTTTCATATTTGGCATTACTAGCAAAAAATATAAGCATACTACTTTAAGTTTGTGCAATATCTAGATTTTATAAAACAAAAGATGACAATATAATATATTCTAGTCAGCTGTACACAGAGCCCGTAAGGCATCTTGGTAATCTATCTAGATTCATGAAAATCAATTGCAGAAGAGACATCAATGTGAGTCCTTAGCTGTTTGGTCTGGACTACGGTACTTGATGTTATAAAGGGTGTAAAAATCAGCACCGACTCTGAAAGCGCACATTTTCCTGATCACACAGACTTCATGCCCTAATAAGCAAGCTAAGCCAGAAGTTGACACTTTCTAGAAGAAAGAAATAGAAAAAAGTTAAATTGAAATGCAGAACTTGCTATCATGGCATTATTACACTGGCTGGTGAGTAAATGAGCCGCGATTCTGCAGGGTTTGTGCAGGGCGCACTGTAACGAGAAGTTAGTGCAGAGCCTAATGAATTCTAATACTGTTTTCTTAAAATTGCATACCTTCCATCCTTGTTAAGTAATTTATCTCAAAGTAACACAGATAACCAGAAAGATGGGAAATCAGTTCATTTTAGATAGACCATGTTTAGATATCTAGCTGATTTTCAGACAGTGTCAGGTGGCTAAATTCCTTTCAAGCTCCTGAATAGGATTTTAAAGTCAGAAAACCATTTTTCATGGGTGGGGCCTTTAGGATATTTCTAGAAGACACAGTCTCACAGGAAACTTCCTGTTCCTCTGGCCTCTTACAGGCTTGTATCTTCTGCAATGATCCCTGAGCCTTAGGTGCAGGGATGGTGCAGACAGCATCAGATGGGAAACTGCACAACGAGATCTCTTGTTCTCTGCGTTTGGTTCAGTTGTGGGACTTTAATGTTATTTTTGCTTGTTTGTTTGTTTGTTTTGTCCATTTCTAGCAATGAACAGCTTCTTTGATGAGAGGTGGGAGGTACACTTATTTGTGGATATAGGGATAAATAATTTTTAAAAAGGACATAAATTTGAGAGAGAACAAGGGGTTACCTGAGAGTGTTTAGAGGCAGGGAAGAGAAGGGGAATGTGATGCAATTACGTTATAATTTCAAAAATATTATAAACTAAAAACTATCTTATGGAGCATTTAAAAAATACACATGTAGTAATCAAATGAATAAAATAGGATTTAGTATCTCAAGTGTGGAAATGTGGACCCCTGGCCCCAGGTGTGTATTTTTCATTGTGTTCTTTCTTGTGCGTTAGATTGTGTGGGTGTACAATAATCTATTCTAATTTTCTGTATGACTTCACATAGCTACTGCTATAATTTGAAATCCTAAACTAAACAAGACAACTAATAAAATCTACACTTTCAGTAGTTTGAGGACTTGATGAAATAACATAGCGCACGGTTATACAAAGTATAATAATCAGCCCTTTGGTTTAATTTTCAAAGCAATACCTGCTATGTTTGAAAATAAGGATTAAATGAAGACCTTTAGACCATCTGCTCATGATCTTGAGATACAGTGACAATGCTGAACTAGAGAAAGGGTGTGTTAGAAAGATGTGTGAGGTCATTGTATGTCATTGTAGCTTTATGGTGGTAAAAGGCTATCCATCTCTCATGAGAGAGTTATATTTTTACTTTTGGAATTCTTTAGTGGAGTTATTTATAGACTATACCAGGGTTAGGAGCCTCCATGTAGTCTAAAGCAAACAATGAACAAAATCTTGACAGTAAGCATTTCACCGTAGGTCTCTCACTTACACCAGGTTGGCCATTCTGTCTTCTTTATCCTGGTTTTCTATCATAGTTTGCATAATATAGAACAAGTCCTTCCATGGCAAAATGAGGATGCAAATCCTTAAGGTCAGTTCATATATTTAAATCCACAGTTGTTTAATTTTGTGAGTCTACCACTTGATTATGAAGGTTTTTATTAAGAAAATACCACCAATCAAAGAGCATACACAGGCTAGACCTAGATATGCAGCTTGGTCTTTCTGTGAGTCCCAAACAACTAGAACAGGGACTATCCCAAAAGCTGTTGCTTGTCTGTGGGCTATGTTCCAGCTGGGCTGCCCTGTCTACCCTCAGCGGGAGAGGATGTGCCTAGCCCAACAGACTTGAAGTGCCGGGGCGGGGGGACACCCAGGAGGGGCTCTAACATGTTGGAGGAGAAGGTGAGAGGTTGTGGGAGGGAATGACTGGTAGGGGGCAGTGATTGGAATATAAAGTGAATAAATTAAATAAAAGAAAAGTAAAAAGAGAGGTCTCATAGTCCTTTTGTAGCTAAGCTTGTAGACCTTAGCTAACTCTGGCGATACACTCTTGGATGATATTTTAAAGTATGCACTGAAAAGTTGAGGGGAAATGGGCAAAAGGAAAGATAGCTTTCAACAAACAGTAAACATCAGCTAGAATACCTCATGTTTGACATAATTTCCTGAAGATAGGTTTTGTTGAAGCACTCCAGAGAAGGCACCTTATTCCTTCCCATTAGCCTTTCTTGATTTGGAATAGAAGAAGCTTAAAGAGAAAAGGAGGATGAGAAGGAGTTATCAGGAAGAGAAGTTTTGTTCCAGATGAGCATGCTTGGGAAGAAGCTACCACAGGAGACAGAGTTCCAAAGCTAAGAGCAAGGTCTCCCAGACTCACCCACATGCTTCACAGACTTGAGAAGATAATTTGGTATGTGCATTCATATAAACCTTAAACTCAATTGCTTTTCAGATTAAACTGAAATAAGTTATATGGACGCATTTGTTTCTGACAAAATTAAGGCATAGGAAATCTAGGAAAAATGAATACTTAGAAATAAAGATGTCCCCAGATCCTTACAAGCCAATGTATCTTATAAAAATGACATACCAAGTCCAGCCATGTGATGCAGTAGTCATGCGATGTAATAGACATGCGATGTAATAG
>NW_021604791.1:10956730-10964660 GCF_004785775.1 Grammomys surdaster
GACATGTGATGTAATAGACATGTGATGTAATAGACATGTGATGTAATTGACATGTGATGTAATAGACATGCGATGTGATACACATGTGATGTAATAGACATGTGATGTGATACATATGTGATGTAATACACATGTGATGTAATAGACATGTGATATGATACACATGTGATGTAACACACATGTGATGTAATAGGCATGTGATGCAACAGACATGTGATGTAATAGGCATGTGATGTAATACACATGTGATGTAATAGGCATGTGATGCGATAGACATGTGACGTAATGGATCTCGTGATACTGGCTATCCTATCGAATACACCGATGTAGCAGGCTCTGATTGAAGAAGGCAGAGGGATTTAAGGGCGGTGGAGGAGAGGCTCGAGGGCTTTTTGCTGAATGTAAAGGTTCCTGAATAAACTGAGTTGAGAAGAAGAACTCTGTGTTCGTCGTCTTCTGTCTGCTGGTCAGATCAGGGAGCGACATAAATACATTTGGAGACTTTCATTGGAGGAGAATGAGTGGGAGAATTCCATGGGCTGTCAAAGATTCCTCCCTGATCAAGATAAAATTACCCACATGTAACTTCCAAATATTTGCTCTCTAGTCATGTCAATCGTTTCCTGCTTGTCACTATGTCTCCTTTCTATGTTTCTTATTTTGACCTTCAAACGCAGTGAACGAGAAGTCACAGTGTGCAGTCTGTGTGCAGCCCAGATTGCAGTGTGAGCCAAGAATTCATCCACCCCCATCTCAGGACTGATGAGTTAGCACAGCAGCCATGGAAGCTGTTCCAGATAATGTAATCACTTCCTTAAGACCACTGTGGTTTACTAATTACATTCAAATGCATCCACCTCCTTCAATCTCAAGGCCAATTCCAATGTTCTTTTTCTAGCCTTTGTTCCACAGCTCTGGTTTCAGATGAGGAGATTCCAAACCTGCAGTGAGATTATTGAGTTGTTTTCTAACCCACCTGCTTTCAAGCCTTTCCCCTCAGACCTATGGAAGGTCCTCTGAGGTCCTTTTCATTTCTCAAGCCTAGAATGAGCAAATAGAAAAGGCTCAGAGCAGCATGGGAGTTGAGCCAAGAGTGGTACTGTGAACATCCATTTGTCCCTCCACCTACGCTCTGAGGGGGCGGCTGTGATGTCTCGATGGGATGAGAAAAAACTCAATATGCATGGCAATCTGGTGCCGTGCCCATGGGACCATTGAAAGAAAAACAGACTGTGTGCAATCTTTCTCCCTAGAGAAAAGAAGTTTTGTGCAGTTCTTGTGTCATAAATGCAGGTTGCCATCAGCAACCAGGGTACCCCCTCTATCAAAACAGTTGCTGGAAGTGAGGCAGGATGGAAGGGCAGAAAAAAAAATCTTAGGAACTTGAGAAAGGGAAAGAAGCTCGTCATCCTGTAGTCCAGTTTGAGCCCTTGCTAATGATGGAACACGTATTCTAGTGCAATTGAGTGACTGCCGAAGGCCGTTCTCTCTTCTTGCCCATGAAGCTACACTTTTCTAGGAATCTCACCAGAAACTGAGAGAGAGAGAGAGAGAGAGAGAGAGAGAGAGAGAGAGAGAGAGAGAGAGAGAGAGAGAGAGAGAGGGAGGGAGGGAGAGAGAGAGAGAGAGAGAGAGAATGTGCTAACCCCATTGGGAAATGCTAGAATGCTAGTAGCTTCTGGTTTTATTTTATTGAATTATAATTCCATCTAAAGCATTGTTTGAAACCACTCTTATCACTCTTATCAAGACAGAATGGATAAACAGTTCATAGCAACCCTTTGAGATGTATCATGAGAACCACTAAACTGCAATATGTAGACAACAGTGAGACTATTAAGTGCTTATGTCTATTGGAGAAGCTCACATCTACATTTGGTTCATTTCACTTTGCTGTACTGTCTCATGAGAAAGCACATAAACCCCAACTGAATGTGTGCCTTGCTGTCTTCTTACCCATCCTTCTTTAAACCATAACACTCAAGTCTATATTAAAACATCTTTATTCAAAACCACCATCTCTGCTTCACTAAACTGCCCAGTCTTGAAATCCTTTTCAGCATTGAATCCATGAACCACAGTTTGGCCTGAGCCTAGAGAAACTCCTCAGGCTGATGAGGGTGACAGCATCAAGCTGTGTGTCTCTGTCCTCTCAACACTGACACACAGAAAGAATTGACGACTGGCCTTAACAGCAGAACCAAGTATCCAAGTTTCATCATGTCCCTCTCTCTGGCCTATCCACTTCAAAAGATTTCTACTCATTACTTCTTCTCCTGCCAATTCGCCATTTGTGTGATGTGCCAGTGTATTGAGGGAAGAAGTAGATTTTAAGATAGACAAGATCATTTGGTGAATGAAATAATAGAAACAACAGATTTTCCTGTTGGATAAATCATATCAAAAGAATGGCAGCTAGTGGCGTTTGATCCCTAAGTATTAATCATTATAATACCTTTACAAGTTGAATGACTCTGTATAAGGCGGACATTCACAAATCAATTCTTGAAGTAAAAAGGCAGCAAATGTATCTTTAGAGACATGGAATGCCACAAGGAGTGGAAGGAGAAAAAACAATTTCTCTCAGTATATGGACGCTTGAGACAGTTTGTTTGCTTTAGTTTCATAGCTTGTAGAAGATTGAGTGTGGGAGGACTTATGGAATACTTAAATGCCCACGTAATGAGAGCTGTTCATGTCAAAGACGTGCTTAGGCAGCGGAGGCAGTAGAGAACTCATTTTGTTTCTGTTACAGTCCTTGAATAACCACTTCATAGACACCGTGTTCACTTAGAGAAAGAATGAACACAATAGCTATCCTCTGGGGCCCTTCTGTTATAAGCAGATGAAAAGCACCTGGACAACCACATAGCCAGGAAGCCAGTGTCTGCTTTTGTTTTGTAATGTGGTAGTCTGTTCAAAGAATGAGTATAGATGGAGGCGTTCTGAGAGATTTTTATGATACGATTTCTCTGGTGGTGGAAAGAGTCCTTTAGACTGGCCCTGAAGGATGTGACATCACTCTTCAGCAGTGTCAAGTAGGTATAGTAGCTCATGTCTATAATTCCAACACGTGGGAGTCTATGTCAGTAAGATCAGGAGCTTAACAGCCATGTTAACTATATGGGGTTCATTAGAAGCTGTTTCAGAAAACAAAAACAAACAAACAAACAAACAAAGTTTGCTAATTGTTCCATACACAGCAAATGACTTTCTGAAACAGTGGTGCTGATTCTATATTAGCCCTGCTATCAAGTTGAGATATATTCTAAATGTTCTTTTCTCTCTACCAGAAGGGATTGTGTATTGTAAAACCCAAAGTTAGACAGAATCTGAAACCTACGGGTCCTTACTTACAGAGATCCTTAGAGAATACTGAAGCCAATAAAAGCTAACCCAATCTCTACCCCTTATTTCAAGGCCAAGACGTTAAAGACTGATAGATTAGTCATAGTTTATTAAGGAGTGAGGGCAGTCCACATTGGTAAGTGGGGGACCAGAAAGAGAACTATTGGCCATTCTTTAAGGCCTCTAAGTATTTAGTTTTAGACCATTTAATCTAAAACAAGGTAAGTTGTCATACGCTTCTAGTCTAAAATACTGTAACAAGATGTGAGTTCCTTGTTACATATTTATGACATTGGTTGTAATTCTTCCTCCTTGGACTATGATATCTAGGGTTTGGGATGGTATATTTGCTTCCTATTATACAAACACTTGTATCTCCATTAACTGGCTTAAGAAACACCTTCCCAGACTGATGATGAATTGCTTGGTAGAAACACTGGCCTTTCCTTTGCAGTCTCTTAAGGGATGACCACTAACAGAGGTCTGCTCTGTACAATGTTCCTTATGACCTCATTCTTTAGGAATGAATAACAAAGAATGAATAGTTTCATGAATTCTAGAATAAATCTTGCCAGTATTTTAATCTGAAGAGAGAAGATCCAGGCAAGATCTGAAATAGCCATGACTTATTGGAATACATAAAAGTGGGGATGACTTGGATTTGTTCTGCAGAAAAAAAGTGAAAGTGTAGCAGTAACAATTTTCAGAGAAAAATGTCTATTAACTTAAAGACTGTATTCAAAATGTGTATACAGGAAATTTGGCCATTCTCCCCTATTTCATTTCCATAATATAGAAGACATTTAAAGGGCATTGCTGGCTTAGGGATGAAGCATTCAGGCATCTGAATGATGAACATTAAGGTCATTCATCTGAGGTAAGAAAACAGTTTTCCCAATTAAGTATCAATTTTTGTGATATTTTAAATTGTAAAGCCAACAAGTGGTTACAGTAGATGGATAATGTTTTATTAACCATTCTTCCCACTTGAGAACTGAGCCAAGTTAAATATGAACGTTATGTCAATGTTCTTAAGCTGATTTTCTAAATATTTAGTAAACATAAGACAATACTGGCTACAGTTGTGACTTTAGGTGATATCTCTATCTCTATTTCTATCTCTATACCTCTATCATCTTTATCTCTATCTATCTACATACAAACATACAAACATATATACATACATACATACATGTGTGCTTATTCCAAGTTAGCACATATTTATTTAACAACTGTATACTTTTTAGAATTCTGTGACATCTAGGAATTCAAAGATGACACTGCCAGTGATCAGAGTATCCACTTCAGTAACTGATAATAAAAATATCAAGATAAAATTCTTCAGTTTTCTGTAGGTCATTCATTAATTCATTAAAACACAGAAACATAAAATAATAATAAAATAATAATAAAAAACTGTCTTTACCCTTTGTAAATAAGACTTGAAATCCCATGAATTCTAAGTGAGGGTTACAAGGTTAAAACTGAAATATTTTCAGGGTTAGTTCCTTAACAAGCTTGTAGGGGAAAGCTACCTTTATTCCTTTTGCAATTGCCACTTGGGTCAAGGAAACAGAAAATAAAAAGGACAGAGTCTACATAAAATCACTCCATCTTGACAGCAACAAAGGTCTCAATCCCTTTAAACATTGATTCAGATACCAAATCTCCTCCAGGTCTCATCAATTTAGATATTTAGGGTATAACCGTAGAAGTGATATATATTATATCTATATATAAGCCCTCTATTGTATTATCTCATGCTCTGTCACCCCTATGCCTATTTACTGTAGAGATCCCACACTGGGACCAATAAGTAATCAAGAAGAATGTTTCTACTTCAGAATCCTTAACTATGCCCTCTGCACATCTATTTTTCCATCGAAAGGACCATATTCACAGGTCTGAAAACTAAAACATGGGTATCTTTGTGGGAAGACATTATGCAGACTACCAAGATTCATGGCTAAGGATTGGGTGAATAAGAGGCTTTCTTGAATAATCCCATTCTGATACATATGTTCTGATACATATAGTAGCTAATACATATAATAGCTTTAAAATCACCATTTGTGACTTGATCAACTGAATTCAGGTTATCAGAATCACTAACAGAACAGCCCTTGCTTTGCTCTCACCTGGGCTCTTATTATTTTCCTAACAAGTTCCTAATTTAACATCATTTGAAATCTGGATAAGCTGAGAATTTTCCAAATCATCAAGTCTGGTTCCTTTCTGATGAACATGGCTTCCTCCATTCTTTTTTTTTAAATTCCTTCTCATATTCGTATTGCTATAAGCAATGAGAAACCAAGACTCATCTTTAACATTCTGCTTAGGAATCTCTTAAGTATCTAAATTCATTGCTTACAAATTCCACTTTCTTCAGAAACGGTAGGATGCAATTTAGGTAAGCTGTCTGTAATTATATTATAATAATCTCCTTTCACAATCTTCATTTCCCTTCTGAATCCTCATCAGAAATGCTTTTAGCAACCATAACTTTACCAACTGTTTGCTTATGATGGCACAGTTATTCTCTAAGCAGATATTACTTTTATGCTACCATGCTCCCAACTTCAACTATCACAATAACATTTAATATCTATATTTCTTCCATCTCTTTGTTCAAGGAAACCCATTACTTTTTCTACATGTTCTTCAAAATTATTCATAATCATTACCAATTATTACTAATCATTACCAATTTCCAAAATTCCCTGTCTCGTTGTTATGTGTTAGCATTGTATCCTATTTTCAAGTACCTTATGTACCAGTGTCTAATTTGATTTCGGTCTCCAAATCCAGTTTCTTTGGGTTTAAGCTGCAGTCTATCAATTTCCTATTTATATCTCCTGAAAACTGTGAAGTTTATAAGGTCACTTCCTACCTCTATACAATGCTGATAGTTTAGTGAAGATTGCCTAAGTTCTCAGTACTGCAGACTCAGCTAATTGACCATTGAAGAACATTGCCTATGCAATACTTTCTTACACTTCTACATGGCCACTTTTCTTACCCCCAGAGGAACTGTTCCAAATTTCCTCCATGATATGTGACATCATCTTTATTAAATGGATGAGGCAGAGAGAAACAGGGAATTGAAAGAAGTGTTGATGATTGTATTTCATGCTGATAGGAAACATTTTGCAAAGTTGAGACTTTAGGGTACAAACATACACGTTAAGTGGAACACCTAGAATGGGAAAGTGTCACATTGTTAATGATAAAGTTTGTTAATGATATTATGAGGGGCTTGACTACTGAATTGCATTCTAAAAGCATAATAGTATTATTTTTTTAAACAAACATGTTGAATATATAGTATTGGAAAGGCATTGGCCTGGAGCTAAAAACTAATAAAATCTATAGAGTGTCTCTTACACTAAGAAGCCTGTATTCCATTAAGAAGAACATTAATATGATATGCTGACATTTGGCTAAGAAAGTACTATGATAGCTATGACCCCAGAGCTTGTGACTAGTATAATGACTAATGACTTAGTCATAGAAAAGGACAAATTTGGGTTAGTCAGGTTCAGTTGTAGATATTAAGAACGTACTAAGAGTTCTAGCTGGCTGTTTCGTCATGTCAACAAAAACACATCTGCAGATAAGGCTTAAATATTGTGTCACAATGTCAGTCATGAATTTAGAACACCCTGCGAAGAGGGGATCAGAGCTTAGATAACCAAAGAATAGTAAAAATGTCATAAATAAATCCATTCCACTGTCATACAATTAGATTACGTAAGTGTGCATATAAGAAGTCTTAAACTTTGCAACAATATAAAGCTATGTAGATGATTATATATAGTCTTTCAACATTGATGAGTTGAGTTGCTTCAGGGAACTCTAGTAATTCTCAGTACTGTCTACCACTTCTGGAGGATACTTGGTTTTCAGAAAAGTCTGAGTTAAGATTCCTATACCTGGTTCTAAATTCCGCTTCTGCTACTCATCTGCTGTCCCATATAACTTCTTTATAAGTTGCTTTGCCTCAGTTTCTTTTCTGACACTCTACAAGTGATCATTGACAGTCTATGGGGGATACACACATAGAGAAACTATGAAACTACGAGTAAGAAGGAGTCAGAAATACCAAATTCAAGCGGCTTGCGTTCTGGTGAGACAGGTGAGGAAGGAACTTCTTTACAGAACACTCGATGCAAACACCATACACGTATTATGCTAGAGTAGAGAGCATGGTTTGTCTAGTCATGCCATAATCTGAAAGATGGAATACTAATTTTTTCATTTTAAAAGCTCAATTTTGATAATTTTAAAAATAAATGCAAAAATTTTAATCTATTTCAAATATGTATTTTTATTTAAATGATTGTTCAATTATGTACCAGGCTTTCCAGTCTTTATGCATATAATTTTCTCTCGAAGGATACTTTTCTCCTCTGGTAAATTACAACTCTGGATGGTTATACATGTATATGTATATATGTATACATATATATGTATATATTTAAACACACATACACACAGAGACACAGACACAGACACAGACACAGACACAGACACAGACACACACACACACACACACACACACACACACACACACACACACACA
>NW_021604791.1:10964670-10970168 GCF_004785775.1 Grammomys surdaster
ACACACACACACACACACACACACACACACACACACACACACACACACACAGAATGGATCCTGTGAACATGAAGTTACATGTACTCGATTCCTAGCTAAACTTCAAGGGATTTCTGATAATTCTTCATAGTTGGTTGCCCAAGAAGTCACCTGTGAAAATTCACTTTTATCCACATATTTGTTGTTCACTTTAACAGATAATCTGTTTTGTTTTGTCAGAGAGTTGGCTCTCAGGAGAGTGTTTAGGAGTTCAACATGGTACTCATTTAGGTCTATATCCTTTCTTTTCTTTTCTTTTTTTTTATTTTTACAAAGTGAAGTCTCATTTTGGGGAGTGTCCTTCATAACATATTAGCTGATAATTGTATAGAAATTAAAGACTTAATTGTTTAATAATGAAGATACTAAGGTAAAAATTTAACTATTGGCTTAATTTAGATAGTTTGGAGAATAGGATTGCAAAATGCTTAAAAACTGGTTATCAGCCATTAAGGTCTATGACTATAGGCATTCTTATTTGCATTGGATCCTTTCAAATCTTAAGGGGGATTGTTTACAATTATGTCTGGAATTATTCAGATTCTAAAGCCTAGATATGCCTATGTCTTGGATCGATGGCCATTTTTATTTAAAATCCAAGTTTCTTGTTGTTTAAGCAATGTCATACCCTTCAGAAGGACCTGCACTGAGTTTAAAGAAATATGGTTCAGGTTTTTAATGACTTCAGAATTTTCTGTCTCTCAGTTGTATTTACCAAATTGGACAGTATTAGAAATATCATTGAGAAAGGATTCCATAAAATCTCTCTCCTGTATCAACCATAGATTATTTTCTCACTCAATATAATCTGACTATAGTTTTCCTCTCAGTTACTCCCTACTTCACTTCCCATCCAGATCCACTCTCCTTCTGACTCTCATTAAAAAGGAACAGGTTTCTTAGAGATACCAACAAAAATAACAAAATAAAATAACATAAAAACAGAAACCATAATATTTAAATACTTTATTGCATCTCAAGAATGCACTCCCACGTTACATTTCATGTACAGATATACTTGTTTGAATAACACCTGAGAAATGCTTATTCAGAAGGAACATAGCTTTTGCTGTAAAAAATCAGAACCATCACTGTCGTAATTAAACAAAGCAACTAAAAGGAAAGCTAAAAATTTAATAAAGCCTTTGTGAAAAGATCCTATAAAGTTGAGTGATAGCTATGTATTTATCTCATTTTTACAATTGAATTGACAGATGGGGAAGGTAAAACAAGCAGAATGGCAGATAACTTGCTTTAGCCATTGAAAACGCCACATTGGAGGCAATATGTACAGAATTATGTGGTCCTTGGGCTCACTGAAGAAACACATCCTGTTCTTTGAGTCAGCATGACTGATTTCAGATTCCAGGAAATAAGATGATCTTACAAGATGCTGTCAATTGTATTCTACAGTGTTGGAGTTGTATCCTGCTCTAATTACCTTGACACAAGTTTTGCAAGAAATCAAAGTACTATGTTAATGAGTTTAAGATGACTGTGCTTAAGTCAAAGCAGAAGTCATTTCATAGTTAAGGGAACTGATGAAAATGCGAAGAGAAGTGGGGTACAGTTTAATGCTGTCCTCAAAATAATCATCCACCGAGTCTCAGTTTTGAGTACTGCATCTGAAATCATGTTTTGCGCAGAATTCAAAAGATACAAAGAAGCTGCTGAGTTTTTCTTGCTCATAAACATTGCAGCTTGACATCTACAATATTTCGTGCAATCTCGCACTACCAATGTGAAATGAATTTTTTAGATTTATTTTTGATTTTGTTTAAATCAGAGCAGGACTAAATTCCTTTTTTTTTTCTCACAAAATAATATAGTTAAAACATGTTTTAAAAATCAGTTCCAAAATCTGTAGGAATGGTTGCAGTGGCATTCCAAACTCAGGGACAGGGATGAGATTACAATTGGTGGCCTTGGTTAGTACAGACACTTTTGTTTTCATGCCATTTCTCACAAGCATTGAGAACACAGGGCTCTGGTGCCTGTTGTTCAAAAACCTCTAAAGAGATACAATTATATCTTCTACTCTGGTATGAAATTGAAATGCAAGGACACCACCAGAGAAAGATGTAAATTATAACTTGGCAACAATGTAAGTCCTTGAACTGCTAATTTCAATGCTCAGTGTCTTTAAATGATTATGCCAGAGTTTGTGGTTTTAAATCAGGATTCTATCTGCACAGAAGGAAAGCTTTTTAGCTTTGCATCACTTGTTTAGGTGTTTGCTCAAATTATTGGCACTTAGTTTTGTTATTAATTTTCTGTTTTAATTCTTTGTGATGTTTTAGCTTAGTTACTCCTGCCTTCCCTCTTTTTTTCCCCTTGTGGCAGCATTCGAGTATCTTGGACTTTAAAATTGTGCCAAAAATGCATGTAACAGTGAGAAGAGAAAAAAATTGTTGTGGATTTTATTTTCACAATAAAAAATTAAAATTTACTATATTTTTAATTTCCGTTGTTACATGGTTTTTAAACAGTAAAAATGTCAAGTACAAGTTAGACCCTATTATTCATTTGTACATACTTCATGCTATAATTCAAATTTTGACTTTCCATAAATATAGTATTGGTTCACCCTTGTGCTTCGGCACAGCGACAGGTGTAGATCTCATCTGTCAACACAGGAGCTTCTTTTGGAAGAAGATCTTTAGGGAAAGCCACAACTAGTTAAAATTCAGAAAACAACTGATCCTTGGGTATGCCGCCCTCCTTGATACATCTATAACGCAATTACTACCCTTGAGGCTCAGGGGGCATTGCAGAAAAGGAAGTAGAAGACTACAGAAGCCAGAGGTCCAGGAATTCAGCGGTGAGACTGTGTTTTCTGGATATAACAGGGAAACTACACCCATGTAATTTCAATACCATGCTTGCCTAAACAAGACCCAAGGAATTTCAGCACCAGTTGACCTCTCAACATAGATGGGAAACCTCATGGGGCTCTAGACACTGATGATGAGCTACAAGCATTAATCACTGTTGAAAGGTGGAGAGTTAACCTTCTTCAGGGATTAGACCCCTGATTGATTATACTAATACAGGCAATGGAAATGACCTAGCAGTTGGTATTTACATGTTTATTAACTTGTATTTGTAAATGTATATATAACAGCAATGGTTAAAAGAAGGAGACCATGATTTTGTGAGTGGTCAGACATGAAACAGAGGAAAGGGAGGGAGAAGTGACATATAACTATGTTATAATTAAATAATAAATAAATATAATACAGTCTATCTTGATAACATACTGATTTTTCCTATTCATAAATGGGAATTTATGGGCAGTAAAACAGCATCTTAAAAGTTTTAAATAGAAAAGATGTACTGTTCACTGTCACCTATGAAATATACTTTATGCTCTTCCAAGCTATTCAAGAGCTTCACTCTTATATGCCATTTTTACTAACATTAAAACAATTGTAGTTCAACAAAACTAATAGATTATCTTGGGAAACTTCAATTAATGGTAAATAATTTGTGTTTGCCAAATGTATCCCTTTGGTTTACACTCATTTAGAAAGCTACATGTGCATGCAATTTCTGTAGAAAGGTACATTTCTTGTCTGTGAGTTTTTTGACTACAAAAACACTAGCTGTTACAGCTGCTGATTTTTCCAGTCTATTACAATTTTTTTAAAAAAATGTAGATATGTTATGATTAGGAGTTGTTATTGACTGTAACTGTGCAATTAAAATTATTTGTTTGGTATAAAAAATCCTACCGTACTTTTTATATCTTTGCTAATATATCTTGTTTCTGTCATGATCAGATCTCTTGAAAAAACATTCTTTACTTTCAACATCTGATTGAAAACACTCTTATCAAAAATCTTATTAGTCTATTGATCTACTACATTCTCTTAGTCTCCTTTCACTATCATTCATTTATGAGCTTGGTAAATAATTATAAATGCCATGCTAGATATTTTGCTAATTGTTGAACATAAGTAAAACAGAGGATCAAGATAGAAGTCAATTTCTACATTTGTGGAGACTAAGACTAAGTTACTTGTAACACAAATGGTTGTGGGAAGCTCTGATCTTTGGATGAGAATGTTCTCCATTAGCTCAGGTGTTGGGATACTTCATCCTTGGTTGATACGGTTTAGGGAGGATATAGGAGATAAAGCCTTTTTGGAGGAAGTGTGTCACTGTAGGTGGATTTGGAAATCTAAAGATTCATGCCATTCTCAATTTGCTCTCTCTGTTTCTTGATTGGGGTTCAAGATGTGAGTTCTCAGCTCCCAGTTCCACCCACCATGCCTTTCCTTCACAATTATAGATTCATCCTTCTGGAACTGAGTTCAAATATACTCTTTCTTCTATAAGTTGCCATGGTCATGGAGTTTTATTACAGCAGTCGAAAAGCAAATAATACCGAAGCTATTTTAGGAAGATAGCTGTGTTTAGGAAGATCACATGTGAGGTCAAAAATTAGAAGGAAAGTACCATATGATTTGGGGCAACCACATTCCCAAAATAGGAGCTTTTGAAAAAGGTTTCTAAGCACAAAAGAACTAAATATGGTAGAATAAATGGTAAGAAAAATCAAATCAAGCCAAATAATATCTAAAACTTCTTTGGGCCTTTTTCTTCTTGTTTTTGCTAAAACTTGTTAATGGCGACTTAGTAATGTTGCTCTCTGGAGATTCTCTAATCCTGTTCTCTATGTGTATTTTGTTTGTTTTGTTTTTTTCTTTCCTGGCAAAAGAACAAGAAGAAGGAGTGCTTTGCTATGAACTCAATGTTTTGAAAGTTATAAATATGTTTTTCAAATCTTTAGAAAATCCAAAGAATAAGTTGTGTTATGTTCAGAAAAAATATAGTATAATTTTATGCCATGCTAATAGTCAAACATCTACTAGTTAGTGAAGCAGACTCAGTTTCCCAAGCTCACAGTATGGTATAGTGGATGAGGACCTATGTAACCAGGAGGAGATCCCCAGAGTTTCAGTCGCTGCAGCAGACTTACTGAGTTGGAATATACGTTTCCAGGGTCCTCAGGTGACAACGCACATTAGATTTTCCAATCTCAGGGTATTTTTCAGATACGGACTAGAGTTTAGCTCTATATACCTTCTTAGTCTTTCTCATTTTAACCTATTAGAAAGTTAAGCTCAAATCTTCTTGTCTTCTTCTTTCTTTTATTGGGCATTTACTAAGCTTTGAATATAGGTGATTTAAAAATCTTTGTAAATTATCTTTGCATTTTGAAGAGGCACAGAGGGAATATGTTCAGGTAACAACAGGCTTGTTGGAAAGATTAAAAGTGAAAATGTCTAGAAAGCCTCAAACACACACTTCATAGTGATTTACACACACACACACACACACACACTTTTTATTCTCCTGATTCTCAAACTTGGATTGTTCCTATTATTATAGCATTGTGTCCAAGAACTATCTATCTATCTATCTATCTATCTATCTATCTATCTATCTATCTA
>NW_021604791.1:10970178-11024825 GCF_004785775.1 Grammomys surdaster
CTATCTATCTATCTATCTATCTATCTATCTATCTATCTATCTATCTATCTTTCTATCTATTTATCAGTCATCTATTTTATGCCTGTGTGTATGTGCCTGTGTCTGTATCAGTGTATGAAAATATGTATGTAAATGTTTGCATAGGTGAATGTGAAGGTTAAAAAAAAAGGGTTAGACCCTTTGGAACTAGAGTGGCAGGCAGTTGTGAGTCACCTGCTATGGGAACTGGGAACTGAACTGCTTTTCTGGAAAGTCAGCAAGTGTTCTTAACCACTGAGCCATCTTTTCAGTTCTCAAGGACTCTTTCTTATCTTGACTTGGCTCTTCTCACACCACGCAATGTTCTCTCTGTTAACTCCAAGTGTGTGTGCTGCTGTGATAACTGTTTCCATCTAGTCATCTCTTCTCTTTAAGGTAACTTTCAAATTCAAATGTCAGCTCAAATGTTACCCTCTTCAAAAAACTCTATTCTGTTCACAGCTTTCATTGGAAGATTTTGGCTTCTCTCCTTTGCGTTATACAGCTGGTGTTTCACAAACTTCTGCTAAATGTGAGTGCAGGGGTTAACTGCATATAGTAGTTGCCTGATATTGACTCACATTTAGTGTAACGTCCAACCCAAAGCAGCATGAATTTAAAGAAACAATGAAGTCATGCATTAACTTCAGCATAAAGGGAGTGTAAACAGTTTGAGTATATCAACTATGTTCAAAGAGAAAAATTAAAGAAAAAAGGTTATTAGCATAATGTGCTTTAGCTTCCTAGCACGCTTCTCTCATGCCCCTTTACCCTTTTTTAGACTAGCTTTCTGCTCACATCATCAAAGAAGGAACAGGGGAATGACTTCTTTATTTCCTGTCTAAAGCACATTGGATTTCTGTCAAACTGTTGAGTTCCAAGAATAGTGATACTTTTTGAAATACATGAATTTACAGAGAAGAGTATTGATGTAATAGGACAGGCACAGCCTCATTACCTTGACACCCTAAACATAACCTTCTCTTCTGGAGGACACTTAGGTTTGAGAAAAAAAATATCGACTGAAAAATACTTGGTGAGTAAAATGTGTTTTAAGTCTAAAAGAAAAACTCAAAGCAGATACAGACTAATGGAATGGCTGGTTCTAAACTAGGTTCTAATTGGAAGGTGAAGACTTTACTTGGTTCTACATTTTGTACCATGTGTATTAATTCTTTTATCTAGCTCATCCAAGAATTAATTTACACATGCTGTGTGCTGACAATGATCCAGTCACTGGAAATACATCCATAAAACACAATTCATGTAACCACATACCTGAGCACATCTGGTTCTTAGAGCTACTACAAACTAATGCATAATTTGAAAAATAGTTTAATTGGTGTGATGAGAAAGAGTGATCAGGCGGTATTGTAAAATTATTCTGCATGGAGTGTGTGCTCTGTAGACATCTGGAGAAATCACTCTGAAGACAAGGGAAATAGTATGATCAAAAGCCTTAAACAGGAACCAGCTGGTGTTCACATGACCATAAAGAGTCCTGCAGCCTGAAGGGACCCAATATATTAGATTTCGGGAAGGCACACAGAGGTCAGGTAAGGTATGGTCTCATTTTGGACTCTGGTAAACAGGGAGAGATGTTATTGGAGTATTTTTATTTGATAAGTTACATGACTTTTGTTCTAAGCATCACCTTGGTCAATGTACAAAATACTGAGAACTTATTACATCTTGGAGGTTGTGAAGAAATGAAGGCACAGAAGATCTGGCAAAAGAAAATAGTTGTAGGTAGGAAAGGAAACACATGGAAGTGCTGAAATGTAAGTTGGTCTCAGGGTGAATTAGGATATAAACAACTTATAATTGCCCCAATCCATATGCATACTTATCTCGTGACAAGTTTTTAAATCTCTGAAGTTTAAAAGGTGTTTTAAAAGAGCTATTTATTTTTGTTTTATATGGTTTACCTGCATGTGTGTATGTATATCATGTGAATGACGTGTTTGTAGAGGTCAGAAGAGGTATTCAGATCCCCTGAAAATGGAGTTATAGATGGTTGTGAGCTGCCATGTGGGTACTGGGAACCCAAACCAGGTCCTCTGCAAGAGCAGAAGTTGCTCTTTTTTTTTTTTTGCTAATTTTATTTATTTTATTTTTTTATAATTTATTTTTTTTCTCATATCGTAATTCATTCACACGGGGGTTATAAACACAGAAAGGCAGGATGTGGGGAAGGGAATGACACTGGAGTGTGGGTGTTCAGAGGGAATACAGATATCATCAGAACCGGGTATCGGCTGGGTGAAGGTTCAGGGGACAAGTCACTATGACTCTGCCTATGACTCGCTTGTCCTTATCTAAGTTGGTATTGTCTGCCCAGGCTATCTATTTACAAGGTCTATGACTACTCAGGCTCTTAACTGCTGAGCCATCACTGCAACCCTCCCTTAAATATGTTTTAAAAGTTAATTTTATGTGTATGAAGGTTTTGCCTGTATGTATGTTCATCGACATGCATGTCTGCTGTACATAGAGGTCTAAAGATGATGTTGGATCCTGTAGTTGAGGATGATTGAGTCACAATGTCGCTTCTGGGATCTGAACCCAGGACTTTGGACAGAACAGCAAGTGCTCTTAAATGCTGAGTCATCTTTCTAGACTCAATAGAAATACCCTATAATACCAAATGCCTTGATGGAAATTTTAGATTTTCATATTTGTCATTAGCATTCTAACCTTAGTAACCCTCAATATAATCTTGCTTAGAAATAAGCTGCATTTAAATTTTTATTTTTATTGTTAAATTTTGTTCTACTACCATTTCATACATATACATGACCTGACCTGATCCCTCTCCTCACAACCTTCTCCTAATTCCTTCCTATTCCCACCAGACCCTTCTTTTATCTATACACCTCTTTTCCCTATTTACTAGTTTGGGTTTCTAACGTACCAAAGAATATAGTTATGGCTGTCTATGTGATCCTGAGTTTGGAACTGAGCATCAGAGTGTGCTGAGCTGACCAGTGGGTATAGTGTTTTTTGAACACAGACTATGTTGGTTGCCAATATATAAATAATATAAGGTAGTGCCCTGAGTATCTTCCCCCTTTTTAGTTGACTTCTGTGGATCTAGCACCAGTTTACACAAATTCTGTGGGTTTGTGGATTCCAGAACTATGTCATACTTAGAAGATGGGATTTCACAATTACTCTCCTCATTCTCTGGCCAGTACATTTTTTCCCACATCCTCTTCTACAATGTTCTCTGAGTCTTAAGGATAAACCCCTCAGTTGTTTGTTGGGACAATCTTCAAGCACACTGTGGGAAGGCATGTTTCTGTACTCCTCATCTGCCTAAGGAACCTTTGGATTGGTTTAATAAAGAGCTGACCAGCCAACAGGTAGGCAGGAGAGGATAGGTGGGACTTCTGGGAAGAGTTAGCAATTCTAGAAAAGAATCAGAATCGTCAGTCAGGCACAGAGGAAGTCAGGATTCACAGGAAGTGGTTAGAAGAAACAGGCCATGTGGCAAACATGGACTAGCATAAATGGGTAAACTGTTTGTACAAGCTAGTTCGGAAATAGCCTAAGCTAAGGTCTTAGGTATAATAAATAATAAATGTCTCTGTGTCTTTTTTGGGAGCTGGCAGGTTGAGTTCGTCCAATAATAATTGTCCTTTGTTATCATCAATTTGTAAAGCTGCAGGTCTTTGCATTTACTTCATTCACTACAAAGAGGCTTTTCTGTTTACGTCTGAGAGTAGCCTTTGTCTGTGTGTATAAAACTAGAAATTTATGTAATAGATACTATGTCACTTTAGCTCAGCAGTGCTCCAGTCCCCCTTGACCTTTCAAGAGGTCAAAAACCTCTTCAGTCCTGGGTTCTGCAGTAGGTTTAAAATATTAGTCATATTCCCTCTTATGAAGGAAGCCCAAAATCCAGTTAGGGAGCAGTTGGTTACCCTTATAACAGTTATGCTACCATTACACTAATGGGCACATCTTGTCTGTCAGGTTGTTACTGTAGTTAAAGGAGTTCCCAATTTTGTTAGGTTGCTAATGCCGTTCCCCCCACAACTGCCTGCAAAAGCATCATCTGGAGCCATGAGACTTAGACCAAAGCTATGTGTTGGAATCTTCTAGTCAGTCTCACCAACGATTTGCATCTAAAGTACACAATGTCTATGACAGAGGTATCTTAATAGCTAGGTATAGGAGGTAATCAAGAGGCATGTGAAAAACCTGTGACACTTTGTGGTCTCTGGAGTCTCTATGAATAATGACCTCTATATAACCCCTATATAGTATATGCCTTGAAACTATTTTTATATTTTTAACTGAGATAATGGACTATAATTACGAGGTAATAAGTTACCAAATGTTTTTCTCATTTCCCCTTCCTTTTGTTTGCTCATGCCCTGTCTCCTCATTTCCAATTCCTCCACCCCCTTCCTCTCCCATCCCTCTCATTGTGTCTTTCTATACCCAATATACCACCTTCTATACCACTCTCCGTCCTCATTTACCTTATGTGAAACTGTCTCTCCTTCCTTACCATGCTCAATTATTATGAGAATCAGAGACAACTTACAGATAAGTACACTTTTCAGATAAAAGAGTTTAGTATTGTGTATAAAGGAAAAAGCATTAAGATCAACATTCCTACATCTTTATAAAGCACCTAATACATCACAGAGGTTTTGTGAAACTGCATTAGGATCGCTCAAGCTTTTTTTTTTTCATCACTTGTGTCATAGTAAATGCTCAATAAAGTCTAGAATTTTATTCAGCTGCTACGTATTATAATGACCAACAATAATTCCCAACAGATCTTTTTAGTAAGGAGAGCTTACCATAAATATGCTGTGAATGAACAGCCCCTTACTCTCAAGATATCATTGCTTCCAGCAAGACGTTCATTATGAGTGATTTTTTTTCAGATATGAAACCTCCAAGTTTCTATCCTATTCATCAGTTTAGGAAAGGCATGCATCCTATTTTGGTTATTGTTGCTGTGATAAAAGACCCTGATGAAAAGCAACTTGAAGGGGAGAGGCTTTACTTCAACTCAGACTTTCAAGGTACTGTTTCATCCATAAACCAACTTTCTCAACATTATTATTTTTTGTCAAATTAAAATTATAATTAAAGACATTTCTGTGATTTTATGTACATGTCCAGATACTAATGATGCATTGTAATATTTTCAGTACGTACTTGTTGATCTTCTGACCTAAAATTAAAAAAAAAAATCATGTAAGCACACCTATGATGAGAAAGAGCTCAGGGTTGACTCCAGGTTTGATTTTGTGACAGTTGCTTTGGGACACTCTTTCCCACCCAAACACACAGATTGTTGGCTTCTAAAACAGAAAACACACACATGAAATGTTGCTCAAAACAAGAACTTTACATGATCATGTCAGTCAAAACAGTACCGCAAATGAGGGAGATTGCTAGGCCCCACCTCTATTGGGAAGAGGTATAGACAACTATTAGTTACTGAAGAAAAAAGACTCATTTTTGAGGTTATGGCCACTAGTAGGTACTCATGTTAGTGGATGGCCCCAACAGATATGGACAACATGAATTGCATTTATAGTGCCTTCTAAATGTGATAGGGATGAAATGTGATAGTCATGAAATCTCACAGTATGGCAGTGTCAGTAAGACCCACACGATGATCACATTAATACCAACATGAATGGTACAAAATTTCATGCTATAGGTGATCAACAGCCACAGAGAAATGGAGCATCAGTTTTCTCTGGGGATGAAACCCTGATAGGTTTTCTGATCCTAAGTCCTTAATCCTGAAGATAAATAGAAGTAAAATTAAATAGACCCAGTAGGTTTTATATAGCACATGTATATGCATATGCACCTGTGTGTGTAGCTATGAACTTTTTAGCAAAAATAATAAAAAAGTAAGAAGTCATGAAGAAATGAGGTAGTAGGTAACATGGAAAGAGTTGGAGGGGGAGATAGAGTTGTGGGAATGATGTAAATGCAGAAATCATGTATAAATTTTTCACAAGATTTAAAACTAGCAGAGGAGAAGTCAGAAGGGGTATACGTTATGTATGGGGAATAGGTGGGAGTTGGTGGTGGGAAAGCAGGTGTGGATGTAGGAATTGTCAAAAATAAAGAATATTATAAAACTTCTGTCTGTTGGGCCTTTGGGCATTTTTGCTCAGTGTCAGTGTAATATTATGGGTAGTTACAGTACTTGAGAAGACATTCAGTTAAATACTTTGGGAACCTTCTGAGGTGGAAAGCTATATATATTATAGGCCAGCCTTGGCCATTTTTGAACATCTCTTTATGTTTTCACTTGGTTAAGTTTAGCATAGCCATGCATGATGCTCTCCCATGAGACATCTGAACAGAAGGAGCATGTTCCAAAGTGAGTGGCAATCTGCTCCTGTCTTCTGTAAGGCACAGCGCCACGGTGCTCCAGAGCAAGGATTTGCACTTCAGTTTTTAAAATCATTTTTTTGCTCCCATTCTTTGAGGATTTACTATTTTATATGGTTAATGATTATCATATTTTGAATACTTCTTACTTTGGGGTAGCTTATGTATAATGATATGTAATATGAAAACCTTATGAAGCCGTTTCTGTTACTGGCACCTTCAGAGGATGAAACTGAAGCATCTGAAGAGCGAATGTTCCAAAGTTAAGCAGTGAATAGGTAGAACTAGACTCTGAATAGTTTCATTTGATTCCATTGCTCCTCTTACTAAAACATCACAAATCTTTCACAAGGGGGCAGTGAACAGTGGAAGTTCTATATATCTTATATTGGGAAGATCAGTGGTTGACCTTTAAATACGAGGCTGAAATCAAATTCATTATTGTATGTGACTGATTTTATATAAGCTGTGACCTTTAACTTCAGAGCGGGAAGATAAACAGTTTTCCAAGAAACGCCAGTCTTGGTTCCTTCCAGAAATTTACTTGCTAAAAATAAAAAAAAAAAATGAAGAGAAGGAAGGCCACATTTTTCTGATAAGGCACAAGAGTTATCAGTAGCCATTTCCTTCTGACTCTCTTCATAAGGATAGCCTGTGGCAAAATCGAAGGGTTTCAGTGAACATTTATGTTCTAAGGATTTTCCTTTTGAAAGGATGGGGATAAATACTGCCAAATTACTCCTGTGTAAGTAGAAGCCACAAGAATATTTTCTGAATGTCAAATGCATGCAGGGAATTCCTCAACACAGAAATAAACCAAATTAAAATAACCAGGATGCCTTCTTGAGAACAGAAAGGCAGGTGTGTTGGGCCTTAGGCAGACCTACTATGTCATAACATTAGATAAAGTTCAGGAAGAAATAAAATGAAAACCATAAGTAATGATGGTTTCCAAAATAAATCATTTTGTGATAACTAGGTGGACCTCTGAGTCTTGCGCAGTCTTCCAACTATATTGACCGAAGTATGTAGTAGCACCCCGACAGCAAGAGAATCTCTGAGCCCATGGATCTCTGGGAACACAGGCGTCCATGTTATTTTGTATGACCAATCTTTTTCTTTTAGGAGCACAAAAAAATTAAAGTAATCTCTGATAACTCCAACTTACTATTTTTTCCTATCTTTGAATTTATTGGCTTCTGGTATCTGACTTAGTACAGGGGCAAAACTCCAGTGACTAAAGAAAACTAACTGGTTTGGAAAAAGTACTGAGCTTGACATTATTAATGCAGTCTAGATGATAATTCTACCCTTGCAAGTCGTGAGTAATAGAGTAAGGTAAATTATGACAAGATGAAGAATTAGAGCTGCTGCTACTTCTTCTTGTAGATGTTATTCTTGTTCTTGTTCTTCCTGTTCTTGTTCTTGTTGTTGTTGTTGTTGTTGCTCCTCCTCCTCCTCCTCCTCCTCCTCCTTCTCTTCCTCCTCCTCCTCCTTCTCCTCCTCCTCCTTCTCTTCCTCCTCCTCCTCCTCCTCATCTTCTTCTTCCTCCTCCTTCCCCTTCCATTTCCTCTCTGCTTCCTATTCTCTTCCTTCTCTATTTATTCTCCTCCTCATTATTCTTCTACTTCCTCTTCCTCTCCCTCCTTCCTTCCCTACCTTCTCCCTTTAAAAGAAATTGAACTTTGGAAGGCAACATTTGGAATGTAAATAAATAAAATAATTAATTTAAAATTGATAAGAAAAGAAAAGAGGAAAAAAAGAAATTGAATTATTTTTGTATCCACCTACTAAGTAACCCATCTAGCAATTTCTTTGCTGGATAATAAAAGTATATACTTACAATGTGCTGATTTTTTAAGTAATAGGGAAGTGCATAAGATAATCTTTGTGGAAGTCCGAGAATCTAACTGGAGAAATAACACAGTATAAATGAGATGTGCAGCAGTGGTAAGATTTCTAGTGACTATCAAGATTATGGGTAGTATTACAGAAAGGTAAAGGTTGGAAAATAATTCCCTCCAATATTTTTTTAATATCTAAAAATGAAGACAAAAGAAGCAGTTTGGTAGAGTGATTGAGTGTGGGCTCTGGTTTTTTAAACATAATAAATGTTCAGAAAGAAGAGTGAGAGCTATATTATGACATTTCTATTTAGTAAGAGAAAAGATTAAAAGTTGAAAGCTAAGAGTGTTGGCCCAGACTTTTAATTCCAGGTCTTGGGAGGTAGAGAAAGACAGAACTGTGCAAGTTCAAGGTTGGATATGTAGCAAGTTCCAGGCCAAACAGGGCTACAAAGTGAAGAGAAAAACCATAACTGGTAGGGTCAAACTTCCACTAGAGGATTATGGATGACTTAATAAAGAGATTAAACTAATAAAGGCAGATGAATAGAATACAAATAGAAATTGCCTATCTCTCCTGCAGACCTGAACTGTTCTTGAAAGGACACAAGTTACAGGTTAGGACAGCTTAGTTCTGCCAAGACAGAATAAGCTAGTCCTTAATAATTCCTGCTTTTCAAAGACCCATCAGATGATCCTGGGCCAGAAGACTGAAGACTGATGCTCTAACTTCCTGACTTACTGGAGCTGTATGGGTAGGCAGCTGTCTCTATAGCTTGTCTCAGTTCAGGAAGCTGACTTAGGCTTCCTATATTTTCAGATAACGTTGCCTATTCTCAGATTTCTGATCGAGTTGAAAGACTGCTTATAGCCAACTTACATAGCCAACCCAGGCTAAGTAACATTGAGAAAATATATTTGAGAAGATAGTTCTCAGATAGTATACAAGCTAAACCAGGATATAACATATGGATTTATAAGTCTTTTAAGTTAAGATAGATGACAGAGTGTTCTATTTAATTTTCAAAGATGATGGACTGGATCTTAGGTTTATCTTATACTTTATAAATTACAAAATGGTAATAAAAGTTAAAAAATAAAAAAAATCAAGGTCTGGAGATTTGACTCAGTGGTAGATTGTTTGTGTATCATGTACAAGGTCTATGTGTAACAGTAGGGGTGTTCTGCTAAAAGGGCCACCAGTACATAGTAGTACTGAAATTTTCATAGCAAAAGTTTATGATGAGTTTGACCTTGTGAAATAACAATGACAACAACATTTTGAGCAAGTATGCTAGAATCAGGACTATGAGAACACAAAATAATTCTTTAATTGACATTCAGTTTTTAAATGCCAAAACCCTTTATTTAACTTGATTGAACTAGGTCTAATAATCACAACAGCTTTTGTTTTATCTAAAAAATGAAATGTGAGAAGATGAAGGGAAACTGCCTGATAGATAAAGAAATTCCCTCTTATGTTTTTTTCTTCTGTGTGATAAGAGCTTAGAATTCATATCAGAATGTTCTCTGTAAATAAAAACTTTCCTTTTGGATTGCAAGCCCCCCCCAAAAATGGTAACTCCACAGGAAGACCAACAGATTCAACTAAGCTGGAGTCTGAACCACCAACCAAAGAACATACATGAACTGGACTTAGGCCTATCCATAGATACATAGCAGATGTACAGCTTGGTCTTCATGTGTGTCCTGCACAACTGGAACATGGCCTATCCCAAAAGCTGTTGCCTGTACATGGAATATGTTCTTCTAGCTGGAGTGCCTTTTTCTGCATCAGTGGGAGAGGCAGTACCTAGCCTCACAGACACTTGAAGTGGCAGAGTCAGGGGATACCCAGGGGGTAGGTTGCCTGCTTAGAGGAGTGGGGAAGCGAGGATGGGGGAAGGATTGTGGGAAGGGGTGATCTGGAGGCAGGCAATGAGTAGGATGTAAACTGAATAAATTAAAAAAATTAATTAAACTAAATAAAAACCTTCTCTTCTAAATATCAAAACCTATATCACTTTACAAACATGGGAGTTATACAATGATTTTATTAAAATATGTTTGATTATTTGCATATTTGGATGTCACAGTTTGTTTTCTGGAATATATCATAAATATATACTCTGTCTAAAATCTTGCATACCATTGTAGAGTTTAGAAGATATCACATTGATATTCACTAATAGAAATACCTCGTTTTCATACACACACACACAGAGAGAGAGAGAGAGAGAGAGAGAGAGAGAGAGAGAGAGAGAGAAAGAGAGAGAGAGAGAGAGAGAAAGAGAGAGAACCAGTAATCTTGTTCATGACATTTCTAGGATATTCTATGTAATGTCTTTCATGTACCAATGATCAAATTCTCATAATTGCTAAAGCAACTCGGTTATTCACCTTTAGACATAATTACCAGTATCTTTAGTCATACTGAACAGCAGTGGAACTCAAATCATACATATCATGTTTTCTAAGTTTCTTTTATAGAAAGCTACTGCTCTGCTTTGGAGTGTGTCATCCTGTACCTTAACATAAGAGTAAGGGAAGAGCAAAATCCTTGCTGTCTAGCCACATTTGGAGCCTTGGTTCAAGAAGACATGACTAAGAAATGCACAGAGCTGCATCTCCTCTTGTTTAGAGATTAAGCTTCTGCTGACCTGTCCTGCTGTGAAGTGATTACAGCCTAGTAGTATGCCTGCAAGAGAAACCTCACTTGGAAGATGAGCTAATAAGTAAGACTTAGCAAACACAAAGAGAAAACAAATACCATGAATTTTTACCCTTGAGGTAATAGCAATCATAAGAATAATAATTGCATCAGTTGAAGTTCCTCATAAGGACAAATTATCTATAATGCCTTATTCTAATAGCTTTACACATATTTTCTCATCGTAGTTCCAATGGCCTTATTTTTAAAAATGTAGTATTAGCTTTGGTCACTTGTGGCTTAGGTCTAGAGCAGCGTTTTGACTGTCAGTTTGTTCTGTGGTTTCTGCGTCTATATTTGGAAAGGAAAGAAGGTATACAGTGGAAGATAGGAAGAAGAGAAAATGGGACCAGGGGGCAGGGATAACAGTGAAAGACACAACCCCAGTGCCAGCTTTCTCCTGTTTGGCACCACACCTAACATTTCCAGAACCTCTCAAAATAGTTCCATGAGCTAGACACCAAGCTCTATTCTATGAGACATAGAGAACAATTCATATTCACTCTGTAATATCTTGGCATGCTCCAGGTGCTCATTAGTGGGTCTGGTTAATACAACATTGACAGCCCCCTAGTTTCTAAACTTTAATCCACCATCTTATTTTTATTAATGAACCTCAACATCCTAATGCATGGACAGTGGTTCCAAATCTAGGTATATTGGACCTCACTTCCAGCATTTTATTTCTTTAATATAATCATAAAATGAGAAAAGTCAGGAGGAAGAGTCAGGGTACAGATTTTTGATCATGTGAGTGGATCTTTCCAATACGTATTTGGAGTTATGGAAAGCAGAAGTCATGGGGAAGTATGACGGAAGTGACCATGTTTATTCCAGAGACAGCCCACTCAACTGGGCATTGCAGGTGTTCTTTAGAATATAGCACATAGACTAATTATTTTGGTATTACTATATTTTTTCTCTATAGAGGTATTGAAAAAGACTAAATCATCATTTTTCTAATCAAAGTAAATGTTATTGTTTGAGTCTGAACTGTCCTCTAGAGGCGCACTTGTTCTCAACTGGTTGTCGTATGTTGGGAAGTTATAGGTATTTTGAATGTGGAGCTTGGCTTAAGGTGCAAGATAACAGGTGTATGAGGGGAATATATTGTTCTTCCACTTGCTGTTCAGGACCTGAATGTAGACAAGAGGTTATGCTCATGAGGTTTCAGATGGGAGCAAGGATGCCATGGGTAGCTAGACTGAAGCCCATTCATATTAAATTCTGGCAAGGAATATTTTGGCGCTTTGTTCATCCTGAAAATGTGAGTGAAATCAATTTAAAAGACTCACTTGAGTCTAGATTAATGGGCCAATATTTTGGTAGAGAAAATTTCAAGACAACATAGAACTCAGGTTATGGTGTGGTTTCTTCTGGCGACTTTTTAGTCAGATTCACAGTGAGACTAATAAGTAAAAAAGCAGAGTTAGAAGAGGAAAAATAGGTGGGGGGAAGGGGTGGAAATATGGCTCAGCAGTTAAGAGCACTTCCTTCTTTTGCAAAGTTTCCAAGAACTCATGTGGTGTTTTACAACTGTCTACAACTCCAGTTCCAGAGGATTCCTGGCTTCCACAGATACTGTATGTACATGGTGTAGAGACATACATGCAGGCAAAATATTCCTAGCCAATACATAAATATGAATACATCCTGCAAATATTTTAAGATATAAAAATTGTACTCTTTGGCCCCAAAAGAAGCATGTTTAAGGCACAGAAATAAAAGCTATAATTGTTAAAGAAACAAAAGCAAAGCACTTTATACTAAGTTGATAGGAAGATATCTTAAAGTCATACCGGGAATTAGTGAACTCCACACTTTGCAGGCTCCAAAGTTTAAAATTATGGACACTTTTGAAAGATTTCCACTTGAATCGAGAATACATTCTACATTCAGCATAGTCTGCATGCATATAGGTATATAGGGAAATATTTAGGTTGAATCTGTAACATGGTCAAATGATACCCAGTTTTGCTGCAAGACATTGATATAATCTTCTCTGGACTGGTTTTGCAAGCATTTGGAATGCCTGAAAATTAGAAACATGAACGCTCTGTCATGGAGGTGGGTTGTTTATTTCTTAATTTATTTTTATTTTATGCATATGAGTGCTTTGCCCACATGTATATATGTGCACTATGTTCAAAGTCTGGTGTCTGTGAAGGCCAAAAGAGGTACTTGAATCCCCTGGAGCTGGAGTTACAGACAGTTGTATGCCAGTATATGGGTGCTGGGACTTGAACCCAGGTCTTTTGAAAGAGTAACTGCTCTTAACTGGTGAGCCATCTCTTTAGAACGTTGGAAGAAGTTTCAGGAAAGTCCATGCAGCTACAGCATGTGAAGCAAGGGTGGATTCCCAGCAGGGGGCCCACGAGAAGCTGATAGATGAACCTATAAGAGTGAATTGTAAACTACACCCCAGAACCTAGAACTTAGGATGTTGGGGGATAAGAACATGACATTATGTGATAAAAATATCAGATAACAAATGGATCCAACCTAAGAGAAAAGCTGCACAGCCTCCAAACAGCAAAAGAGATAGGAGCGGGGTGACTAACGTGCTGGAACACATACAACAACACACCACATGCATCCAAAGCAAGATGAGCAGTTACGGAATTTCTTCTCTCTCCTAATTTACTTTTGTTCTTGCTTTGATCACTTTCTCCCTTTCTAGGATCTTGTTTCCTCTTTTGGAAGGAAAATATTTACTCTCTACCAATGTATAATGAATGCTTGAAATGATTTTTGATTTTTCAGGGATCACTGTTAGGTCCTATGTCTCAGTAGAGGTTCTAGATTTAGACTTTTTGACAATATTGAGACTATGAAGACTGTAGACTTTTGAAGTTGGACTAAATGTATTTTGTGTTACAAGATGGACGTGGTCCTTTGGGGAGTGGGGGCAGAATATTAGGTCTTAAATATGCTGTGTCTTCCTCCAGCCCATAATGGATCCCCAGATGGTGGAGCTTTTTTGGGAGACTGTGGAAACTTGGTGGGGTGAAGCTTTGGGCAATGGGCCATGGTGGGTATTTTTGAAGGTTTATTATTTCTGGCTACTTCTCTTATTTCTCAGTACTATCTTTGCTGTAGGATGAATTGTTCTTTAGTACATATACCTTCTACCTTGATGCTTAAATCTTTTGAAATCATGGGCCAAAATTTAACTATCTTCCGTTAAGTTATTTTTGTCAGGTCTTCTGGTCATAGCAATGTGATAGCAATACTGTAAATGACGTAAGTACGGCTGATTATTCTCAGAGTCATGAAGGAGCAGCATTTCGAATACTGCAGATAATAAAGACGGTGATAAAAGCAGAACATGAAAGGAAGACCTGGAACAAAGTATCTCATTATATTGTACTTTCTCTACATTCAGCTATAAATGCTGTGCTCAACCATTACTCCCAATTTCCTTAAGCTTCTTAGCAGAAATGAAATCTCTGCACATCACATTTGGCATGTGTAGCTCTAGATAAAAGAGAGAAAGGAGGCTAATCTTTAAAGACATTTTTATCTTTCTCTAAAAATGGCATTCTTCACTGCCCTTTTTCTATGGGGGTGAATAAAGATGACTTTGTATTTTAGGCACATCCAGTTTTTTCTTTGGTACAGAATTATCCAGTGACACAAAAGATGGAAGTACATAATACTTGACAATAATGAGCAATAGCAGAGTGTCTTGTGCCTGCACAATGGCTGCATTCTCCTCTGGACTCACTAATCTAACAACAAATACTGGGAGCATAGGAGAGAAGGAAATTCCTCTTCATTGTGTAGTTGGAGCAAACCTCGAGAGATTCTAAGACATAGCAGCTGATATCATCAAAAGTAATCCAAGTGACTCTGTATGGGCCACGAAAGGGCCTACCATTTAATCAAAAGTCACCTAGCCTTCCCAGGAAGTGGAACCAAACATTAAAGAGTAGACTCTCAACGCACACAGTAAGTTCTAAGAATACGCAGAGCCACCACCGAGT
Source organism: Grammomys surdaster (assembly GCF_004785775.1). Classification (NCBI taxonomy): domain Eukaryota; kingdom Metazoa; phylum Chordata; class Mammalia; order Rodentia; family Muridae; genus Grammomys; species Grammomys surdaster. The sequence goes on from NW_021604791.1 coordinate 10,985,118, forward strand.
GCTCACTAGAGGGCAAGCAATTTGCTACTAATTTTAAATTCTTCTTTCTTGCTTTAATGCTCTCTAAATGTTTGTATTATTGGCTGAATCTTGATCTTATTCAAGAAACTGTGATATAAACAAATTGATCTCTGCAAGGTCGTATAGTTGTAGTAAAGTTAAGAGTTAATGCTGGGCTGGTGTGACAACGGGAATGAAAAACAAAATTCAGTGACCAAAACCACTGTTCTATTACATATGCAGTAGTCCTTCTAAGATCTTAAAGATGGTTCTGCTTAAGCCTGCTTTCGAAATAAGTGAACTGAGAGTCAAGGAGGTGGAGTAAGTCAAGGCATAGCACAGTTAGGTGATTAAGCTTGAGTTTTTGGTTTTTGTTGGTCGCTCTTTTCTTTCCACTAATTTACCTACATAGATAGAGTCACTGCATAACCATTAGTTCTAGTTTTTAAAAGTTAGATAGCAGAAGATTTTGGAGTGAATGTTTTTTTCATTAGACTCACAAAAATAAGCACATACAACTGATGTGCTCTCAAATGTTTCTCTTGTTGAATCTCAACACACAGTAAAGCTATGGATGGCTTCTTAGAAGTAACACACTTTCAGTATTTGAGATGAGCTATTATACTTCTCTACTTCCTATCTTTACTATTTCCCTTTATATGTTATTTGTGTTTTAACAGAATATTTAGAATCATGGCTATCCTAGACATAGGATATGCCTTAAAATATCAGCTTAGGTCAAGAACAGCCTGGACTATCTAGTGAAACTATGTTTCCAAAAAAAAATAGGAATATGGGCTGGAATATGATTAGAAATACTTTTTGCATAAACAAGGACACATATTCCACTATGTTCATAGCAGTCTTATTTATAATAGCCAGAAGCTGATTGTCCCTCAACAGAGGAATGGATACAGAAAATGTGGTACATTTACACAATGGAGTATAACTCAGCTATTAAAAACAATGAATTCATGAAATTCTTAGGCAAATGAATGGACCTAGAAAATATTATCCTGAGTGAGGTAACCCAATCACAAAAGAACACACATGGTATTCAGTCACTGAAAAGTGGATATTAACCCAAAAGCTCACAATATCCAAGAGACAACTCACAGACCACATGAAAATCAAGAAGAAGGAAGACCAAAGTGTGGGTGCTTTGGCCCTTCTTAGAAGGAATAACAAAATCCTCATGGGAGAAAATCTGGAGACAAAGTGTACAGCAGAGACTAGAGGAGGGGCCTTCTGGAGACTGCCCCACCTGGGTATTCATCCCATGTGCAGTCACCAAATGCAGACACTATTAATGGATGCCAGGAAGAGCATGCTGATAGAAGCCTGATATACCTGACTCCTGAGAGGTTCTGCCAGAGCCTGATATATACAGAGGCAAATGTTTGAAACTAACCATTGAACAGATCATGGAGTCCCCAATAGATGAGTTAGAGAAAAGACTGAAGGAGCTGAAGGGGCTTGCTGTCCCATGGGGAGAGTGACAATACCAACCAACCAGAGCTCCCAGGGACTAAACCACTAGCCTGGGAGCACATAGGGAGGGACCCATGGCTCCAGTTGTATATGTAGTGGAGGATGGCCTTGTTGGGCATCAGTGGGAGAGGAGGTCCTTGGTCTCATGAAGGCTGGAAGCCCCAGTGTGGAGGAATTTGAGGGTGGGGAGATGGGAGTGGGAGGATGGGTGGGGAAACATCCTCATAGAAGTATGAGGAGGGGGATGGGATAAGGGGTTTCCTGGGAGGGGGAATGGGGAAAGGGGATAATATCTGAAATGTAAATAAATAAAATATCCAGTTAAAAATCATATAATGGAACTGGCTATTGTAGTCTAACATTTGAGACGTCTTGTTCACAATTTAATATTACCCATATTACTGAGATTCCTAACAATCCTCAAGGACAAGGTATTGTGGAATGGACCCATAGAACTTTAAAACAATATCTTTATAAAATAAAAAAGGGGGAGGTATATTTACATACACCACAAATTTATTTAAATCATATTCTCTTTACTTTAAATTTTTTAAAAATTTAGATGCCAAGGAACTTTCTGTTGAGTGTCTATGGCACCCTACAACTAGGCATACATATGCCTAGGTGAAAAGGAAGGATCCACTTACTGGCATATGGCATGATCCTGACCAGGTATTTAATACGGGGAAGAGGGCATATTTGTGTTTTTTCTGCAGGATGCTGAAGGAGCATGATGACTGCCAGAGTGATTGGTGAGACATGCTGATGCTGGGACAAAGAATAATGCTGACCTTGAGTTAACTGAGTGCCCTGACAATGGTGACTGGGAAGCTGTGTTGGACATATGTTCCTGACTCACCTTTGTTTGCCTATATCCGAGATGGGACAAACTGCGTAGCCTCAAGTTTATAGATCTTGTTGGACAGAGAACCAAAAAGTTATAATGACTCTTGTACTTTTCTTAAATGTGACCAGTTACTAGGACTCAATCATGGACTGGTCTAGAAATCTATCCAGTATTGGAAATAACAGTTTTCATTTGGAAGGCTGGTTCTGGACATTTTCAGAGACATATTTGGAAGTTAGCTGCAGTTCTCTATGATGTGATGATAGTAAGAGAAAAAGTTGAGACAGGAGCTGGATTTCAAACAAGTGTTAGTACATGTGTTAAGGCTCTTTTGCTTGTTATGTTAAAATTACTTTTGTTTCTTCTATAGTATTTAATGTAAGTTTTACTGATTATACACTTTCTAATTGTGTTAGTGTGTTGAAACCTGGCATGTCTGTTACAGGGTCTATCAACGAGCTTTTGTTTTATTGCCCTGAATATTACAGGACCTTGTTATTCTGAAAAAAACTTTCAAACACTGGAAGAAGTGAGTCAGGCTTTAAGCAGAAGCAAGAGAGTAGTGGGCTTGATTATTCCTGGTTTAACAGCTTTAATTACATTAATTGCTAGCACCACTGCTTCTGCAATTGCTTTGACACGAGAAGTTAATACAGCTACTTTTGTTAATCATTTAGCAAAAAAAAAAAATGTTACTAATGTGTTGATTATACAAGAGGATTTAGACAGGCATTTGGAACATCATATAGATGCTCTTTACCCTATTCAAATTGTTGGAAGGAGGTTCAGAGTTTAACAGTAAGGAGTCCTCTTATCTCCTTTTACAAAGGTCAAGTCCAAGTGGATAAAGGACCTTCACATAAAACCAGATACACTGAAACTAATAGAAGAGAAGGTGGGGAAGAATCTCAAATACCTGGGCACAAGGGGAAAGTTCCTGAACAGAACACCAATGGCTTATGCTCTAAGATCAAGAATTGACAAATGGGACCTCATAAAACTGCAAAGCTTCTGTAAGGCAAAGGACAATGTCAATAGGACAAAACGGCAATCAACATATTGGGAAAAAATCTTTACAAATCTTACATCTGATAGAGGGCTAATATCCAATATATACAAAGAACTCAAGAAATTAGACTATAGACAATAAAATAACCCAATTTAAAAATGGGGTACAGAGCTAAACAAAGAATTCTCAACTGAGGAAACTCAAATGGCCGAGAAGCACCTAAAGAAATGTACAACATCCTTAAAGAAATGTACAACATCCTTAGTGATCAGGCAAATGCAAATCGAAACAACCCTGAGATTCCATCTCATACCAATCAGAATGGCTAAGATCAAAAACTCAGGTGATAGCAGATGCTGGAGAGGATGTGGAGAAAGAGGAACACTCCTCCATTGTTGGTGGGATTGCAAGTCGGTACAACCACTCTGGAAAGCAATATGGCAGTTCCTCAGAAAATTGGACATAGCATTACCTGAGGACCCAGCTATACCACTCCTGGGCATATACCCAGAAGATGCTCCAACATATAACAAGGATATATGCTCCACTATGTTCATAGCCACCTTATCTATAATAGCCAGAATGTGGAATGAACTCAGATGTCCTTCAACAGAGGAATGGATACAGAACATGTGGTACATTTACACAATGGAGTATTACTTAGCTATTAAAGACAATGAATTTGAGAAATTCTTAGGCAAATGAATGCAACTAGAAAATATCATCCTAAGTGAGGTAACCCAATCACAAAATAACACACATGGTATGCACTCACTGATAAGTGGATATTAGCCCTGATAAGTGGATATTAGCCCAAAAGCTCGAAATACCCAAGGTACAACTCACAGACCACATGAAGCTCATGAAGAAGGAAGACCAAAGTGTGGGTGCTTTGATCCTTCTTAGAAGGAGTAACAAAATACTCAAGGTAGCAAATATGGAGACATAGCATGGGACAGAAACTGATGGAGGGGTCATTTGGAGAATGTTTCACCTGGGTATCCATCCCATGTGCAGTCACCAAAGGTAGATGCTGATATGGATGTCAAGTAGTGCATGTTGACTAGAGCCTGATATAGCTGCCTCCTTAGAGGTCTGCCAGAGTCTGACATATTCAGAGGCAGATGCTCACAGCTAACCATTGAACTGATCATGGGGTTTCCAATGGAGGAGTGAGAAAGAAGACAGAAGGAGCTGAAAGGGTTTGTGGCCCATGGGGAGAGCAATAATATCAACCAACCAGAGCTCCTAGGGTCTAAACCACCAGCCTGGGAGCACATAGGGAGGGACCCATGGCTCCAGCTGTATAGATAGGGGAGGATGGCCTTGTTGGGCATAGGTGGGAGTGGAGGTCCTTGGTCCAGTGAAGGCTGGATTCCCCAGTGTGGGGTAATTTGAGAGTGGGGAGGTAGGAGTGGTCAAGTGGATGGGGGCACATCCTCACTGAAGCAGGAGGATGTGGAGGGCATAGGGGGTTCCTGAGTTGGGGGGGAATAGGAAAAGGGGATTACATCTGAAGTATAAATAAAATATCCAATAAAAAAAGAAAAAAAAAAGTAAGGAGTCATCGTGAGTGCCATGGCAAATATCAATGGACTTGTGTTACTTCTAAAATTTACAATGATAGTCATAATTAGGAAAAGGTTGAAAGACACTTGCAGCGTATTTGGCATAATTCTAACACCTCTGTGGATATTTTATCTTTGCACAGTGAGATTATGAATTTAAAGAATGCTGCTCTGCTGAGCTTTGATGCTACCAATACTACTCATAAAATTATTCATAGATTGAAGTCAGTATTTCCATTTTGGTCAGGCTTCAAGAATGGGATATATAACTTGATCATGCTAGTCCTTGTTGACCTGAATATATTATTCCTGGCCATCTTGTTAAAACTTGTCTTTAACAACATCAACATGTTGACAGCCAAAGTAAATGGCTTGAAACGGAAAATTGACCTCCAGACAGAATTATTAATTTATCAGGCTGGCAAGCCATTGATGGTTAAGATTCTGCACAGAGCCTTATCAAACTAAGACAGGAGTGCATTGCTTTTGAAAATGCATATTCCATGATCAGTAAGGAAGGCATTCTTGTTAGACGACCTAAGACAGACTCAGTCTTGTATATGCCATAAATAAGGGGGGGGGGATGTGGAGAGCTTTTGGGGCTGCTTGGAAGGAATCTGACATGGTCCAAGGACAAGGAAATCAGCTGTAGGCAGGAATCTGACATTAGGCTAGAACAAAAAAATAGTTTCAGGCAGGAATCTAAATCTTAGGCTAGAACAAAGAAGTGATTTCAGTCAGGAATCTAAATCTTAGGCTAGAACTAAGATGTTGGCTTTGGTCATAAAACTGACTTTGGGCTAGGACAGGGAAGTAGGCTCAGATATTTTGGTCATCCTGATAAGCCCTTAGAAACAGTGATCATGGGACTTTGTTTATTGCCTCACTTGTTCTTTGGCTGTTTGTGTTTATTATCTTGCTTGTTCCTTGACTATTTGTATCTATTGTATTGCTAGTTCTTCCACCTAGAACTGATCTTAATACTTTCCTGTAATTAAAATGGTATAAAAGGAGATTGGGAAAAAAATAGAATATTTGTTGCCCTTAAAGAGGGCCAGGTTCAGTTACCTAATACTACCTTGTGGTTCACAACCAACTTAATTCTCGTTACAAGAGATCCAAACTCCTCTTATGGCTGCTGTGGACACTAGGATTTCATGTAGAAATACATGCATGTAAGAAATATACTCACACATATTAAATAATATATAAATAATTTAAATATCTAAAGACAATGACTGTCTCATAAAACCTACCAGTAACCAATATTTTACCAGGAAAGTGTTAATGAGGAAAGTGTTAAGGCCCCTCCCTGATCTACAATGAGGTATTGACAGCCCCAGTATTATTCAGGACCAGTACAAGCAACCACAACTGCTGTGAGCTCACAGTAATGCCATGCCCTTTGTATTTTGTAGTCGTTTCTCACACCTCCAGGCTTTTAATGATTCCACTCCTTCTTCTTCTATAATGTTCTCTGAAACTTAGAGAAAATGGTTTGAATGTCCTGTTTTGGACTGAACACTCAATTGTCAGACCTAGTAAAAACAGTGGGTTACAAAGAGCATGCAGGGCCTGGACAGAGACCCCCTACACATTGGGATAGATGGGTAGCTTGGTCTTCATGTGGGTCTCCAAACAATTGGACTGGAAGCTAACCCTGACTCTGTTGCCTGCAATTGGATTCCCATCCTCTAACTGGACGGCCTGGTTCGGCATCATTGGGAGAAGATGTGCTTAATCCTGCTGGGGGTGGATGTCTCAAGGCAAGGTGGTACCCAAGAGGGGTTCCCCTTCACTGAAGAAAAGGGGAGGGAGTAATGAGAGAGAGAGAGATTTGTAAATAAATCAAATTATCATCAAACTCAAGTGACTGTATTAGCATCTCATCTGTGGCCACACCAGTTGTAAAGCTAAATCTCTGAGTTTTGTAATCTCATCTCCATAGGAGCAAAGTGCCCAGCCCCATTCCAATCCATCCATGTTCCTTTCATTGCTTACTACGTTGCCAGTGTTATCGTTCATTTTGTTATCTAAGTCTGAGAAAGCAATCTCAATGGAAATGGCCTACTGATGATGCTACATTTCTATCAGAACAATTGTGTGTGACCACTCAGGCCATTAATGCAGACTGCTTAACTTGGGATTCTGGATGGCTTTGTTTCAACCATGCCATCCTAAGCAAGTTATCTAAATGGACAGTCCTACCTCAGTTTACCTATTTTAGAAAGGGGAAACAGGACCACTTTTCTAAATGAGTTATTCTGGTAAGTAAATACTGCTACCAGCCAGATTTCTCTACATGCTCATGTCTGGAGACTTTGTCTTCTCTTCTGGTGTGATGAATGAGCTTTCCTTGCTCCTGGCTAAGGTTCAACTGGTAGTTCTGGTACCTTTTCATCTTCTTAAGAACATGGCTCCATATTTCTCTCCTCTCAGAACTCACAAACTTTTTCTTCTCTGGCACATCTTTTCAATACATCAGTATGCTATCAGTTCACTTCTCTTCTGTACCATTTCATAGTTTGCGTGACTATTGCACCCAGTCCCATCATATCAACGTCCCCAAATCCTTACATTATTAAATTTGGTGGTCAGTTTATCAGTATTTAAATAACTCGACATATTGGCCAGACCTCACGAGATTGATTAGTCCCACTTCTTTGGGATACTTTCTTTTACTCAGCTATCAGGACACCATGCTTCTCTGGCCTCCCTCCTGATTTACATTATTGTCCTCCTGATTTCTCATTCTAGGTCTTATGGCCTTTCCTTGTGGCCCTCCATTTGGACTTCATTTCCTCGCTATCTTTTCTAATATTTAGTTAGCTCATGCAACCTGATGCTTTTATTGTATGTCATCAGAAAAGAAAACAATGTACTTGCTCAGGGTTTGAAATACAATGGCCACCTTGCATTTTAGAAGGGTTAAACTTAAAAAACTGAAGGAATGGAGCTGAGGGAGATGCTTCTGGGGGAGAAGCTAAGGATCTCTCTTTGGGAATATGTTTTTTTAGAACGTCTATAAACATCCATGTAGAGACGTTGATCATCAGCTCCCTGCAGGACACTCAAAACAGAGATCTGGATTTGGATGTGTCTGCCTTTTAAAAAATAAGCCATGCAGGCTGTTTGCCATTCTCCCCACCCCCATCAAATACATTGAAAATAAGCAAGTCACTTCTTTGCAATTAGAAGGAAATGGGTTAGTTAATTCTTTCAGCTCCAGTTCACTGCAAAATTTTTAGATGTTGGATAATGGGTTGCATCTTATCTTCTTTAAAGAAAACAGAATAATGTAAGAAAGGTAAACCACAATTTTTTCCTAGGAGGCAGAAAGAAGCACACCTCTAGATTCAGTTCATACCGAGATATTTGTTCTTCATTGTAACTCTCTGTGCTCTGGAGGATGAGCACACTATTTGAACACAGCATTCTGTATTCCCCAGCAGAGTTTGAAATGGGTGAGTTGCCCAGGAAAACATTTTTATCCTCTCTAATGTTCTGTGGGATGAAGTACCCTGGAGAACAGGCACTCATTCCAGTAAATGTGGTTCTGATTTCCCTGTTACTTCTTTTACATGCAACGAGGCAATACTAGGTACTGTAAAGATTCCTGCCAACTGATTAGAATACTTGCAAAATGACTCAGCTTAAACTCTTATCTTAAAGAATATTTTTCATGCATTTTCACCAGAGGCCCTTTGTGGTATTTCTGTTTTAGTCTAATATAAATTACTGCTTGCATGAAGGCCGTGAGATGACGAAAACATCCACAAGCTACTGATGCAAAATATAAAGCTTCCATGTCTGGACATTATGGTTTTGTAGTACTTGAAAATAGGAAATGTCATACCGGGTATAGTATTGTATCTCATATAAAATCTGCAATGGGATTCTATATTTTAGAGGTACCCCATGGCTTACATTTAATATGGAAAACTAGAAGTTAAATCACAGTGCAGTATAACTGGCTCCTAAGGAAATCACCTCACAATCTGAGAGCTACAACACAACCCTGAAGGGAGCATAGCTTTAACTTGGTGCTTCAAATGATTTGCAAAAAAACCCCTAAGTCTTCTTTTTAATGCTATGAGCATGTGAACAGCATATGTTTGTTACCTAAGCATAACGCATACATCATATATCTTATATGAGATAAAGGAATATTCCTTTGGTCCTTAATATACGTTATTAGATATATTTTTTTTGCTGCTGTTAATCTATTTATCCATAATGTACTCATAATACCATTATCTCAACTCTACAAAAGAAGAAAGATTATTATAAATAAAACATTTTAATTTTTAATTAACTCAATATCTTCATAAAAATTTTTCCAAATACAAAGGTAGTACAATTACATTAAAATATGTATCTGTATTCCTATATACAAGCATGCAAGTAATAATGAGTCAATATTTATAGATGATTTAGAGTTGGAAGAAATCATGAAAGTGAATTTTGTCATGGGGTCTCATGGAAAAGTTAAGGGTTTTGGAAAAAACTGTTTTATATTCAGATTTCACACACGAAGGGCTAGAAAGATATCTTTGAGGTTAAGAGCACATGTTGTTCCTGTGGAAAAACTCTCCAAGCTCATGTCCGGTAGCTTTCAGCCACAAATATCATCAGGTACAGGGAATCATACAGCTCTGACCTCTGTGGGCTCTTTTGTGTATATTTGTGTATATATTTATCTATAAATATGTGACTGTAAATAAATTTGAGACTGTACTCTAGCTCTGCACTTCACGTCTTACTCCATTTACGCTGCCATATTTAGTTGTTGCCTCAGGCCTGTGAGCTTTACACATTACCTTGTCCTTGAGGAGTATAAGGAATCCCAGTAATATGGGAAATATTAAATTGTTGACAAAAAGTCTCAAATGCTCGACTGCAATTGCCAGTTCTATTATCTGTTTTTCATTGTGTATTTTATTTATTTACATTTCAAATGTTATCCCCTTTCCCCATTCCCCCCTCCAAGAAACCTCTTATCCCATCCCACCTCCTCCTACTTCTATGAGAATGTTCCCCCGACCCATCCAACCACTTCCACCTCCCCGCCCTCGAATTCCCCCACACTGGGGCTTCCAGCCTTGAGGAGACCAAGGACCTCCTCTCCCACTGAAGCCTGACAAAGCCATCCTCAACTACCTATACAGCAGGAACCATGGGTTCCTCCATTTGTGTGCCCAGGCTGGCAGTTTAGATCCTAGGAGCTCTGGTTGGTTGGTATTGCCACTCTGCCCTCCAGCTCCTTCTCTCTAATTCCTCCACTGGGGACAGTTCAATGGTTAGCTGTGAGCATCTGCCTCCTTTTTGGTCAGGCTCTGGCAGAGCCTCTCAGGAGCCAGGCATATCAGGCTTCTGTCAGCATGCACTTTCTGACATCCACAACAGTGTCTGCATTTGGTGACTGCACATGGGATATATCTCCAGGTGGGACAGTCTTCAAATAGTCCCTCCTCCAGACTTTGCTCCACACTTTGTCTCAGTACTTGCTTCCATGAGTAGTTTGTTACTCCTTCTAAGAAGGATCAAAGCACCTACACTTCGGTCTTGCTTTTTCTTGAGCTTCATGTGGTCTGTGAGTTGTATCATAGTTTGTTAGCTTTTGGGCTAGTATCCACTTATCAGTGAGTGCATACCATGTGTGTTCTTTTGTGATTGGGTTACCTCACTCAGGATGATATTTTCCAGTTCCATCCATTTGCCTAAGAATTTCTTGAATTCGTTGTTTTTAATAGCTGAGTAATGCTCCATTGTGTAAATGTACCACATTTTCTGTATCCATTCCTCTGTTGAAGGACATCTGGGTTCTTTTCAGTTTTTGGCTATTATAAATAAGGCTGCTATGAACATAGCGGAGCATATGACCTTGTTATATGTTGAAGCGTCTTTTGGGTATATGCTCAGGAATGGTATAGCTGAGTCCTCAGGTAATGCTATGTCCAATTTTCTGAGGAACTGCCATACTGCTTTCCAGAGAGATTGGACCAGTTTATAATCCCACCAACATTGGAGGAGTGTTCCTCTTTCTCCACATCCTCACCAACATCTGCTATCACATGAGTTTTTTATCTTAGCCATTCTTACTGGTATGAGGTGGTATCTCAGGGTTGTTTGAATTTGCATTTCCCTGATGACTAAAGATGTTGAACACTTCTTTAGGTGCTTTTCAACCATTCAAGTTTCCTCAGTTGAGAATTCTTTGTTTAGCTCTGTGCTCCATTTTTAAATCAGGTTACTTTATTGTCTTTAGTCTAATTTCTTGAGTTTTTTATGTACACTGGTTATTAGCCCTCTATCAGATGTAAAATTGGTAAAGATTTTTTTCCCAATATGTTGATTGCCGTTTTGTCCTATTGACATTGTTCTTTGCCTTACAGAAGCTTTGCAGTTTTATGAGGTCCCATTTGTCAATTCTTGATCTTAGAGCATAAGCCATTGGTGTTCTCTTCAGGAACTTTTCCTCTGTGCCCATGTGTTCAAGGATTTTCCCCATTTTCTCTTCTATTAGTTTCAGTGTATCTGGTTTTATGTGAAGGTCCTTTTTCCACATAGATTTGAGCTTTATACAAGGTGATAAGAATGGATTGATTTGCATTCTTCTACATGCTGACCTCCAGTTGAACCAGCACCATTTGTTGAAAATGCTGTCCTTTTTCCACTGGATGGTTTTAGCTCCTTTGTCAAAGATCAAGTGACCATAGGAGTGTGGGTTCATTTCTGTGTCTTAAATTCCATTCCACTGATCTTCCTGCCTGTCTCTGTACCAATACCAGGTAGTTTTTATCGCTATTGCTTTACAGTACAGCTTAAGATCCGGGAATGTGATTCCTCTAGAAGTTCTTTTATTGTTAAGAATAATTTTTGCTATCCTGGGTTGTTTTTTTTTATCAAATGAATTTGCAAATTGCTCTTTCTATCCTTATGAAGAATTTATTTGGAATTTTGATGGAGATTTCGTTGAATCTGTAGATTGCTTTCAGTAAGATGGCCATTTTTACTATATTAATCCTGCCAATCCATGAGCAAGGGAGATCTTTCCATCTTCTGAAATCATCTTCGATTTCTTTCTTTAGAGACTTGAAGTTCTTCTCATACAGATCTTTCACTTGCTTGGTTAGATTCACATCAAGGTATTTTATACTATTTGTGACTATTGTAAAGGGTGTCATTTCCCTAATTTCTTTCTCAGCCAGTTTATCCTTTGAGTAGAGGAAGGCTACTGATTTGTTTGAGTTGATTTCATAAGCAGCCACTTTGCTGAAGTTGTTTATCAGGTTTAGGAGTTCTCTGGTGGAAGTTTTGGGGTCACTTAAGTATACTATCATATCAACTGCAAATAGTGAAATTTTGACTTCTTCTTTACTTATTTGTATCCCTTTTACCTCCTTTTGTTACCTAATTGCTCTGTCTAGGACTTCGAGTATTGTATTGAATAGGTAGGGAGAGAGAGTGGGCAGCCTTGTCTAGTCCCTGATTTTAGTGGGATTGCTTCAAGATTCTCTCCATTTAGTTTGATGTTGGCTACTGGTTTGCTATATATTGATTTTACTATGTTTAGGTATGAGCCTTGAATTCCTGATCTTTCCGAGACTTTATCATGAAGGGGTGTTGAATTTTGTCAAATGGTTTCTCAACATCTAGTAAGATGATGATGTGGTTTTTTTTTTGAGGCTGTTTATATAGTGGATTCCATTGATGGATTTCAGTATATTGAACCATCCCTGCACTCTTGGTATAAAGCCTACTTGATGATAATGGATGATTGTTTTGATGTGCTCTTGGATTCAGTTTGTGAGAATTTTATTGAGTATTTTTGGATCAATATTCATAAGAGAGATTGGTCTTAAGTTCTCTTTCATTGTTGGATCTTCGTGTTGTTAGATATGAGCATAATTGTGGCTTCATAGAACTAATTGGGTAGTGTTCTTTCTGTTTCTATTTTGTGGAATAGTTTAAGGAGAATTGGTATTAGCTCTTCTTGGAAGGTCTGATAGAACTCTGCACTAAAACCATCTCGTCCCCAGATTTTTTTGGTGGGGAGACTTTTAATGGCTGCTTCTGTTTCTTTAACAGTTATGGGACTGTTTAGATTATTTATATGCTCCTGATTTAACTTTGGTATCTGGTATGTGTCTAGAAAATTGTCCATTTTATCTAGATTTTACAGTTTTGTTGAGTATAGGCGTTTGTAGTAGGATCTTATGATTTCCTCAGTTCCTGTTGTTAAGTCTCCCTTTTCAGTTCTGATCTTATTAATTTGGATACTGTCTCTGTGCCTTCTGGCTAGTCTGGCTAAAGGTATATTGAATAGGTAGGGAGAAAGTGGGCAGCCTTGTCTGGTCCTGATCTCAGTGGGATTGCTTCAAGTTTCTCTCCGTTTAGTTTGATGTTGGCTACTGGCTTGCTGTATATTGCTTTTACTACGTTTAGGTATGGGCCTTGAATTCCTGATCTTTCCAAGACTTTTACCATGAAGATATGTTGAATTTTTTCAAATGCTTTTTTCACATCTAGTGATATGATCATGTGGTTTTTTTCTTTGATTTGTTTATATAGTGGATTACATTGATGGATTTCCAAATATTGAACCATCCCTGCATTCCTGGGATAAAGCCTACTTGATCATGATGGATGATTGTTTTGATGTGTTCTTAGATTTGGTTTGCTAAAATTTTATTGAGTATTTTTGCATCAATATTCATAAGGGAGATTGTTCTGAAGTTCTCTTTCTTTGTTGGGTCTTTGTGAGGTTTAGATATGAGCATGATTGTGGCTTCATAGAACGAATTGGGTAGTGTTCCTTCTGTTTCTATTTTGTGGAATAGTTTGAAGAGAATTGGTATTAGGTCTTCCTTGAAGGTCTGATAGAATTCAGCACTAAAACCATCTGGTCCTGGGCTTTTTTTGGTGGGGAGACTATTAACGACTGCTTCTATTTTTTTAGGGGTTTGGGACTGTTTAGATGGTTTATTTGCTCCTGATTTAATTTTGGTACCTGGTATCTGTCCAGAAAATTGTCCATTTCATCCAAATCTTCCAGTTTTGTTGAGTGTAGGCCTTTGTAGTAGGATCTGATGTTTTTTTTTAATTTCCTCAGTTTCTGTTGTTATGTCTCCCTTTTCAGTTCTGATTTTATTAATTTTGGTACTGTGTGCCCTCTGGTTAATCTGGCTAAGGGTTTATCTATCTTGTTGATTTTCTCAAAGAACCAGCTCCTTTTTTTTTGATTCTTCGTATAGTTCTTTATGTTTCTACTTGGTTGATTTCAGCCCTGAGTTTGATTATTTCCTGCCTTCTACTCCTCTTCAGTGTGTTTGCTTCTTTTTGTTCTAGAGCTTTCAGGTGTGCTCTCAAGCTGCTAGTGTATGCTCTCTCCAGCTTCTTTTTGTAGGCACTTAGAGGTATGAGTTTTCCTCTTAGCACTGCTTTCATTGTGTCCCATAAATTTTGATAGGATTTGCCTTCATTTTCATTAAATTCTAAAAAGTCTTTAATTTCTTTCTTTATTTCTTCCCTGGCCAAGTTATCGCTCAATAGAACACTGTTTAGTTTTCACGTGTATGTAGACTTTCCATTGTTTTTGTTATTATTGAAGGCCAGCCTTAGTTTTTTTTGTTGTGGTTGTTTGTTTGTTTGCTTGCTTGTTTTTTTTACTGTCCCTTTAAGTTAGGAACATTCACTCTCTTCTACACTTACTATCTTTGTTTTGGTCTTCTCATTGTGTCCTGGATTTCCTGGATGTTGTAGATTAGAAGCTTTTTCAGTTTGCATTTTCTTTAACAGTTGTGTCAATATATTTTATGGTATCTTCTGCACCTGAGATTCTGTCTTCATCTCGTGTATTCTGTTGATGATGCTTGCATCTATGACTCTTAATCTTTTTCCTAGATTTTCTATCTCCAGAGTAGTCTTTCTTTGTGATTTCTTTATTGTTTCTACTTCCATTGTTAGATCCTGGATGCTTTTGTTCAATTCCTTCACTTGTTTGGTTATGTTTTCTTGTAATTCTTTAAGGGAGCTTTGTGTTTCCTCTTTAAGGGCTTCTACCTGTTTACCTGTGTTCTCCTGTATTTCTTTGAGAGAGTTATTTATATCCTTCTTAAAGTCCTCTATCATCATCATGAGAAGTGATTTTAAATCTGAATCTTGATTTTCCAGTGTGATGGGGTATTCAGGACTTGTAACCTTGTAACAATGATGCCATGTAACCTTGGGTTTTGTTGTTTATGTTCTTGTGCTTGCCCTTCAACATCTGGTTATCTCTAGTGCTACTTGCACTCACTGTCTGTGACTGGAGCCTGTCTTTCCTATCATCCTGATTGTGTCAGAACTCCTCAGAGTCCAATTGTCTCTGTGATCCTGTAATCCTGTGATCCTGAGATCCTGGGTGTAAGAACTCCCAGGCTGCCTCTGGGATCCTGAAATCCTTGTGTGACCAATCTTCTGAGATCCTGTGATCCTATGATCCTATGTTCCGAAGCTTGTTAGAGCTCCTGGGATTCCAGCCTCCTCTGGGTTTTGTGAAATTGGGTGCAGAGCTGACACTCAAGGTCTGCTCAGTGCTCTAGTGCAGACCAGAAGGGACCCGAGAACTAGCCTTTTTATTTAGACAAAAAAGGAGATCTGCTAAGGTTTGGTCTTTTGCTATGTACTGAAATGCCAAATACTGGCTGCCAAGGCCTGGTTGCCTCTAGGGATGACAAAATCTGAACATTCACAAGTGATGCTATGTAACATTGCCCTCCAGGTTATCAATGAATGGTGAATAACGATGCCTACAGCCTATATCTGGTCAGAAGAGAGACAGCTGGGGTGGGGGGTGGTTTCCAGGCCTGGGGTCTGAGGAAAGACCATAAGGAGGAGAAGGGAGAAGAAAGTGAAGAGAGGAGAAGATGCCATGGGCTAAATGAGACATAAAAACATGCCAGGCCATGAGGGCTGCCTAATTGGAGTCAAGTGCTACCCAGATGCAACACGGCAAGTTATAATTCAGAGTTATTGATAGGGAAGTAGATACCTGCCCAGCTCTAGTACATTAAAGGCTTACTATAAATATAAAAGTTGTGTGTCTTTTATTTGGGAACCAAATGATCAAAGGTGGGTTAGAAACTCCAATTTGTGATTAAATATTGACTGTCACAGTCCTCCATTATATCCTTGACCCTAGATATGAGCATTTTCATTTGTTTGATATTTCTCTTCCAGTATTACAGATATATGTGGACATTCATTTCCTTACTTTGGAAGGTATCACAGTACATCAACTGCTCTTTTTCTCCTAGTCGTTTTTTCAAAATGTCTATAAACATTGAAAGCAAGGTTGAAGCTGTCTCCTTATCTCATAGTCCACGTTCCTCATAAGACCCCATTGATATTCTACATACATCATTCCTTAAAGAACATTTGTCTGTGTTTCTATGTGCAGTCACCTTATTGTTCTCCATTATAGAAACAAGAAGAGTTACAGAAGAAGGTACACAACATGCACAGAAATAATTCTCTCAAGGTTGAGATCATTTTCATACGTACAAAATTTTGTTAGGTCCTCCAACACATAGTAATGAGTCCATATTTGAAAAAGAATTTTCTGAACTTCAGATATCAGAAATGAGGTTATTGCTTACGAGAAGCCTGTGGCCTTATGTGGACCTTGAGAACTCGGCTACTGTATTTGTACTGCTAGCTCTACTGTAAATTGATTTTTTTTTTGTATTCTTGGCTGTTCCCGACCACAGGTTATATGTAAGAATAAAATCAATGACTACACTTTTATTGACTGTAAAAGAAAGATAGAGTTTCTCACATTCCCTTGGAGAATCATCTTATCTTTCCTTAGTCTTTATGATAAAGCAGCTAAAAAGTAGAGGCAATTATCTTAATAATAGAGATCCCAAAACATAAAAATGTATAGATGTATTGATTTCTATAGCAGTTTGGCGGTCCTAGTTGTTTCATATTATCTCTCTGTATTGATTGTGGACCCTGGAAACTGTTCCCTCTCCTAAACTTGGCCTACACAGAGCAGTTATGATGACATTAAAGAGCTCTCAGCAGCTGGCAAGAGGCTCATTGTGTGTACACACTAAGCAACAGCATTGCAGAGTTGAGAACAGAGACTGGATACATGGGCTGACGCGGTGTTTGCAGAGGACTGATATTGGGAAATGTACTTTGTAAGAGAAAGAAGCTTGTAATTTTGAGTTGAAGGAAAAGAAAACAAACCACAAATAAACAACAAATAAACAACAACATCCATTTATTAAAAAGAATGGATGGAGACATTTCTTGAAGTTCCTTCTAAAGGGAAGGCCTGGAATATCTCTCACTGTTTAGCAACTTTATATTTTATAACTTTCTCACTGAAACACAGAGAGAGCCATTTGAAATGGTTTCCAATGAAAGCACTTCTATTTTTGCCTATGTTTTTATATTTAATGAATAAGTAGTTATATTAAAAAGTTATGATTAAATGATGTTTCTTAGGGTCTTTTTTCTCATAAAATATACCATTGGGACTAATTTAAATACTTAATAAGCCATTTATATAATTATGTGATTGCTATAGCTATTGTGTGACCATGTGGTTTGTAGAAGTTTCAGTATGATTAATGCTCTGCAATTAATATACAATATTAAATATAAACAATGACCAGATAATATTTTATAATATATCTCAAATTCACAGGCTTGGTTAAATATCCTGTGAGAGAATACCAACTGTGAACTGTTAGAACGATGAAAATAATGAGAAAAAGGAAGAAGGAAGAGAAGGTTGGAGGTAAGACAGAAGGAAGTAAGGGGAGAGGGGGATAGAAGGAAAAGAACATGAGAGGAGTGCCCTGTATATCAAAGACATGTAAAATTTAGCTCCTTATATTGTAACTGTGAAGTTTATGAGATTTCATAACTGAGTGTTGAAATCTTTCCTGTAGAATGATTATTTTTAAGTGTGTATGTGTGTGTGTGTGTGTGTGCGCGCGCGCCCTATCTATAAACCTTACTTAAAATGATATGGCATGTACAGCTTACAAGATGTGTAGACACCTATATACACAGAGTGTCACTGTGTGAATGGGCTACCCATTTGTCTGCTGAAGCTCTCACAGAATCTTAAACTCAGGTGGCCGTGAACTCATTTCTGGCAGATGATAGAGGAAGACGTACAGTAAAATAATAAAAGGACAGCATTGGTAGAATTTAAAAAGGAGACAGAAGGAGTGGGAGGTGTTCTTGGGAAGTTAAGTACTCCACTATATGTCTTCACATAATTAAATCATTCTCTGCCTGCCATTTTTAGGGCAAAAACAAACACAGATTTTAGCCCCCACATGTATAGGCCTTGGAGAGAGCTAGTGTGTGCAACCATCTGGATGGTGTTTGCATAAGACACTGAATACATCTGGTCACTAATAGTAATAATCACTCTTTGCTTAAAAGGCATCATGTAGATAAAAGAAACACTGCAGCTGACAACTGTGAGTCAGGTCAGTCCATTCTGCACATATCAATATTACTTTTTACGAATATTTACTGGGCAATCAGTTAGTTTGATAGAGGCTGGAAAAGTGCAGTTTTTATATTTTCAACAACTATACAATCTGGTTTATATGAACAGCTTAATCATCTCCAAGATATCAAAAGTTAAAGTGTCATAAAAGAATTGCAAACCTAGGCTTCTTGATGAGACTAAATTGTGTTGTGGTATAGAATAAAAGTTTACCCTTGGTTACAGAGAATGTAGTCATCCTCATGGGATAAATTTGAGAGGAGATATTAAGATAAAGAAATATAATGTGAAAAAATTATTATAGGGGCAAACTTGTACACAGTGACACACAGTGAGGCTACACAGAGAAGATGCAATGACAGCCATTTACACAATAAGGGGAGAGGAGTGAATCAGCCCCGTGTTCAAGTAGAAAAGAGGCGGTTTTCAATAGACAGTAGAGTTTCATAATGCTACCCCATTACATTATAATTTCCAGGAGACATTTTTCTTTCAATATTCAGAGCATAGTTGACTTTGAAATTTCTTAAAGGTTTTTAGAAAAACAACTAGAGGTTCTTGGATTCCAGATAGAGAGATAAAACCAATTTTGTTTGGGCTTTGGAGTCACAGATTTGGCAGGGGGGCTTCTAGCATGTTCTGTAGGAAGGATAAGATGATACTGATACATATGTAGGAAGCCTGAGCAAGGAAATTGGCCAAGGAGTGACAGAGTGAGTGAAGTTGTTAATTTAGATTGAAGAAATTGTTTATAAGCTGGAAAGATGGTTAGATAGTACAAGTAAGAAACAACAGATTAGCCTCAGGGATGACTATGTCTTGCAGTTTGTGATGACTTATTAGGATGCTGAAGATTTGTTATCAGCCGGGACAAGATGACATTTTGGTTTGGAAGAAAAACAAATGACCCAAAATAAGTAGCATGTAAAATAGAAAGGCAGAACATTCAGATTCAGGTACTGAGTACCCAATTAAAAAATTTCCCCGGAACTTGCTGGATTGGGGGTTTAGATAGTTGCTGTTGTTCAATTCCATGAGGTCAAACTTGGAATAACTGTTATAGCACATGCTAAAGACAAAAGACACATCCTCAAGCCAGGTCCAGTCATCATTAAGTCATTCAGGAAAAATGAGCAGAGAGTGTGCAATGGCTTTAGTAACTATGTACATAGCTGCTTAAGTAAGAAGCATGGGTAGGAACACTGCTGAGGATGACTTGCATAGTGATAAAGAAGAGGAAACCATGGGTAGAGCAACTATACCAACCAGCCAGAGCTCCCAGGGTCTAAATCACCAGCCTGGGAGCACAGAGGGAGGGACCCATGGCTCCAGATATATATATATATATATATATATATGGGAGTATGGCCTTGTTGGACATAGGTGGGAGATGAAGTCCTTGGTCCAATGAAGGCTGGATGCTCTAGTGTGGAGGAATTCGAAGGCAGGGAGGTGGGAGTGGGTGGGTGGAGGCACATCCTTATAGAAGCAGGAGGAAGGGGGATGGGATAGGGAGTTTCTGGGTGGGGGAGAAATGGGGAAAGGGAATAACATCTGAAATGTAAATAAAATATCTAATAATAAAAAGAAGAGGAAACCCAGGTTGTGAGAAGATTAGAGCTCAGAGAGAAAGCCAAGGTGAAGGAATCAATAAAGACACAAGTCTGATGATTTAAGCAAAAGAGAGTGCTGTGCCTGAAGACTGCTCCAGAATAAGATTAACTACTACTGTTAAGAGATTAGCCTAGAGAGAAGAGAAAACTTTCTCAGACCAAAATGCAAAGAAAGAGAAAAAGGAAGAGAATTTTAAGAACTCTATATGTAACACTCAGGGACTTGCTCAGAAAACGAATGGTTTTGCCAACTTTTAGAGGATAGGAGATTCATAGTAATAAAGTAAAGCACTAACTCCTATTGTAAAAGATGTAATAGCAGTGGCAGGGTTATCCCTTGAAAGGATGCATTTTGTCACACCAGAGGCCACTCAAGAGCAAAGAGCATAAGAACTAGTGTGCTCGAGACCTCTTGCATGAAAGCTTAGTTACTCAGTGTTATCTAAGTTCGGATGACGTCATTCTTTTACAGCCTTTACAGGATAAGGCACTACACCTTGGGTATAAAATCTGACTTGGAATAGTTTTAAAATCTTGTAATTTCATATCATTTAAAAATAGCACTTCATATTGAATTTGACTACAGGAAAAATTGATTTATTTTAAGAATGCTGTCTTAAAATTATGGAAAAGCTGGCTAACGGGCCTGTGGGTACATCAATCCCATCACCGCTAAAAATTACTTGTTAATATATGGGCCCATTCACAATGACTATTAACTGGACTTATGAAAATGGATAAAGCCATCAGTATCATTCTTTCAATTACTCATGCCTAAAGTAAGTACTTTACAGTCTTAAAGATGCCCAAACATATGCTATATGGTAAGGACTTTCTGCTTAAGAATGATAAATGATCTTTCTTTTAAAAGGCTTTTATGAGAAACAGGCAGATTTTCATTTTTACAATGAGGAAATGTTATGTCAGAGGAATTAAAGTGAACAGAATTTAATAGATAGGATGATAGATGAAATTTGATAGAAGCCTGAGGAGTGGAAATGCTGACTAGGGGGACAACAACTGCTTAAGCTGCAGGTCTCTTGGTTCTTCATTCCAGATGTTGCCTGCTTCAGTGAGAAGCCTCCAGAGTCCTAGAAAACTATTTTCAGGGTCAGAATAGCAAATGGATACACATATGGAGCACTCAGTGAGTGCCTTTTAAATTGGACAACTGAATCTCAGTTCTAATCATTAGTACCCCCAGGAGTTAGAGGGCCAACCTCAAAAGGCAAGTTTCCAGTATCTAATGAAGCACAGTTTAGAGAACTGTGACTTAGGGCATACTATGCACTCAATCTCATACTAATTGCTTTATAAGATCTTCTCAATAATAAGTTAGGGACTGTTAAGCCATTTCTACAGATGATAACACTTAGGCTCATCAAATTTGCTTAGGTTTTTCCGGTTCAAGCAATCTGTAAGCTGTGACAATGAAGCCCAACCTCTATCCTCTAGCTTCAGACGACACACAGTCTCTGTTACACTTTTGCTCTCTAGGATGATAATGGCTTCAGGTAAGAGAAAAATCAAATCCACCAGAGAAGACGGAAGAGAAGGAAAGAAGATATATATCAGAGTGGAGATGAGTACCTTAAGGAGAAAGGGTTCCATAGAGAGATTGGAATTCATGTAATGGATGCTTAGTTTGTGTTTCTCTTTGGAAAGTCATTGACTGCTCATACACTAAAAGCTACCCAGGGTTGGCTTGTATCTGAAGATTAGAAGGCAGTGATGTATAACTCGGAAGGGGATATTTGCTATTAAGTATATTTGGATGGGAATAGAATTGATAAAAAGAGATTTGAGAGGCAAGATACTTGAATTTTGGTTCTTATTCTGCTATTGCTTCTTGGTGGTTTTTAGATCAATTGTACCCTTTTTGTGTCAATTTTCTCTTCTTTTTCTGTTTTTAGTTGAAAATTTAATACATTTATATCATCCATCTTCATCTTATCTACCCTTCACATGCCTTCCGACCCCATGTCTTCTCTTAAAATTTCATATATATTTATATGGATATGGAATCATCTAGTGAGACATGAAGAATCTACCAATGGCCATACTTCCAAACAAACCCAGAACAAAACCAACCAACCAAACAACCAACCAACCAGCCAAGAAACCAACTAACCAATCAAACAAACAAACAAAAACCTGGTGACCTTCTTTTCTTCAGCAGTAATCAACTAGTTGAACTTTTTAACTGACTTGATTGTGTCTACTGTGAATACATATGTGCAGCAGCCATAGCATGTCCAGGGAGTAGTATTTCCAGTTGCAAAACAATGTGTGTTCAACTACATAATTGTCCAGTGTTATCTTTGATGCAATTCCCATTGTTAGAGGCAGCCAAGAATTTCTAAAATGCCTAAATTGAAACTCTAAACTGCAACTTTGATCTTCATTATTACCAAACATACAGCTACACATCAATTTCCAGCAAAACATTGACGATAAACTCTGTAGCCTTCCTTTACTTTTCAAAGGGCTTATCAAGGTAATTCCAAAGCTTTATGTAAGTCACAATTTAGTTACATTGTTTTGTAAAAGTAGAAGTAAAATTTGAAATGTAGCTTAAAATTTTAATTATTACGCCTTCAGTTACATAAAGAGTAATAATAGACCTCTATAAACGTTTATAATATCTTTATGACTTAGTAAACAAGCAAAATAAAATGAAAGACCCATTATGGCATAAAACATTGCTGATCTAAGACAAAGATAATATTATCTTTCTACTTGAATCTTGAACCAAACAACAGAGTGTGATACAGAAAGCAACTGATATAAATTGGAGATAGCCCAAATAAATAAAGATATATCGTATTCATGAGTTGCAAAGCTGTATAATTTTATGATATTAATTCTTCCCATACTAATCAGTTGACTCAGCACGTCCCCTAATAGATTTTCTTGTGATAGATGGAACATATTAGTTCTAAAACTTATAGGAACCTGAAAAGAATGGCAAATTTGAAGCAACTTGAAATATAAATATAAGATAAAAGAACATATGCACATTGCATTCATGACTTGGCTCTGAGCCACCTGAATTAAAAGTGGGTGACCCCATTTAGGGATAAATAAATAGCCAAGTGTGCCACATCTGAGTGTATAAAATCCACCTGAATATTAGATCAATGCTATCAGCACAATTCAATGATGAAAATTCATTTTCAACAAATTATCCTCGAATAAATTAGAGAACTCTAGAGAAAATTCAACCACCACCTATAGCTCTAGCAAAATGTCTCAAAATAGTTTAGTATGAATCATAGACTTAAATATAGACACAAAGATATAAAAAAATGGAAATAAAAATACTATGATTTTTTCCAAAATATCCCAAATTTTCCAATTTCTCCAAGATCTGTTTTGTTTTCTTTCATAATTAACTATACACTCAAAAATCTGTTCCAGTTCTGTCCTGCTAGCTTTGAGATAATCATGCAATTGATTAAATCTATTCACAATAATAAATTTTACTACTTTGTGTATTATCTGATGGTCCAGAAAGAACTTCTCACTTACACTTGATGGGCCACGTTGTCTACATTAAGCTCAGATAGACAACGATAGTTTTTCTAGCAAAAGATATTTGCTAAAGCTACATATATAAGCAGTTCTCTTCCTTACTTCACTCACTTCTACATACTTTTAGAAAGAGAATATAAACCAGCGACATAAAACAAGGCAATAGGAACATATTTACCGTAGTCCATAGAGAACAGTTCCATCAGGATGCAGCCTGATCATTCGGTTTTTCACTGTAACCCCATGCACAAATGATTTCTTGTCATTGAGAAAGTAGGTGTCTGGTACCCAGAGTTGGTCAGCTACTCTGTTGTCAAGGGTCAGATTTAATGGGATTCCAGAATATGAAAGTCTCTTGTCCTTCCAAGACTGCTGGAAATACATGGTGAGTGTATAATCCTGTGAAAAAAAAAAACCAAATAGGAATTTTACCATCACCAGCATTTCAGGACCTTGGTTGAGAATCCAAATACACAGGGTCAGCAAGAAGGTTCTGAGGGTAAAAAATGCTTGTAGCACAAACCTGAAAGGCTGAGTTCATTTTCTGAAACTCATGTAAAGGTGCAAAAGGAGAACAAACTCCACAAAGTTATCTTTTTAACTACACATATGTGCTATAGGACACATGTTCCCTGATACAACATCATATACACAAACACCAATATGAAGTGAAATGATAAATCTTATAAAAATAATCTATGCATATGGAATTGTGGATGCCTAGAGTCCCTTCCCATGTTCCCCAAAAGATATATTTGAATACTTAGAAATTTATAGCTCTAAGCACAGAGCAATATATATTTTCGAAGTCCTGGGCATTGCCTTACTGGGTATAAATAGTTCATCAAGAGAGAGCAAATATATGTAGTTCGATTTTAAGGTTGAAATTTATGGCAATAATTCCACGGGGAAATTCAAAAGGAAAAACATTGCAAGACACCCAACAAAAATATTCACCCTGGATATCATGGTTTCAGTTTTATTTCACATTTGATCTACGTTAAAATATGTGCTCTTAAAAAAGAGCATTTTCAAACCACAACAACTTTTGGGTGACTAGTGCACTATTTAACTCTTGAATGTTACCAGTTGCCTTTCTCTAGATATTCATAGCGACCTACAACTTGTCTGTGTGTCCTGAAGAGCTGTTATAATTCATATATAGATGAAGATAATTATGTAGCCTGAAGACAACGTTGTTATCTCTGTTCCATGTGAAGAATGGATTTGGGTTGAATTGGATTTAATCTTAACACTATGTTTTCCTACACTCTGTAAAAGCTTACAATGAGGACATCTGACCACACTTTTCTCTGTCAATGCATGACAGAAATATCTGGCCTCAGTCTGCGTAGACTCCTACAGGAGGATGGTGATCAGTACCAACCATAGCTCTTTAGCTATTGTCTCATTTTAAAGAACTCTAAAACGAATGTATAACTGGCTATTATAAGAAAATAAGTTTGGAACAGTAAAATCATGAAGTATTTCAGGTGTAAATTCTAACATAATAAAAATCAGTGATTGTGAATACTCTACCGATGATCAACCTACTGTACACCATATGTGTACTGGCTTTGGTAGTGAAATGGAAGGTCACTGACTTGAATGATGAGGCTTTTATCTGGTCATCCCCTGTAGAGGCTCCAATATATAATGACATATTTCTGAAAAATACTAAATCTTAAGACAATACTGACCCCAGATAACCAGTTTCATCACCTTTAAACAATGTAGTCAGATCCACTGTCACAATTTACTCAGAAACCATCTTGCATTCATTCAGAGGCATTCCTCCTTGTTCAAGGCAATGATGTCTAATCTTCCATTCTAGGCATACACAGAAGCTTTGAACAGCCTGAAACAGTAGCTTACTTTCATATGTAGATGAACTCACTGCCTCCCACCCCCACATATACTGTCTTGACTTCAATAAGTCTCTCCAATAAGTAAGATTTTAGGGTACAATCTTAGAGTATAAAAAGGCATAATCTTGAAAATTAGGAGAATAGATTTAAAATGTTCTCACCATGAAAGTATAAGTATGTGAAATAATACTTATGGTAATTATTCAGTTTATCCACCTAAAATATATACATTTTTAAAAATATCATGTCATTCATGATAAGTATATTTAACATTTATCAATAAATATATCAATGTGGAATGTTGTAATTAAAATATATTTGTAGTAAGTAAACAACAGGGAGTTAATTAATGTTACTATAAAGGATATAAATAGGTAACCTTCAGGAAGGTGAATATGTGTGCACGTCTATGTGTGAATATGTGAGTGCGTACATGAATGCGTATTATGTGTTTCTGTGTCCTCACCCTTCCACCCTTTGGTGGCTCTTTTATTTTCAGTGGAGAAGTAAGAAACTGTACGCATCTAGTGAGAGCTGTGCTATACATAACTCAGTCTGTTTTAAATAAATATTGAATGAAAATTACATCACTTATCTAAGTTAGGCAATGACATCCCCAATTGGTAGTAAGAAATAATTTAAGGCAAACCCTGTGTGCTGATATATTACATTGATGAGTGACTGGAACAAGCCCTCCTTAAATCTTGTATTTCCAAACATTTCTCAAGTTAGTAGCCTGAATTGGGACCTCATATTATGATAAAAAGAAATGTCAATAGGTCATATTAATAACCACAATGATCATATCAATATGGTGAACCATATAGGGAGACCTAAAGTATAACATTATCTACTTTTTCTTCCCTCTCTATGATGCGGCACACAATATAATATCCTCTTTTTTCCCGAGCTGAGATCTGTTTTCCCCAGCTCTCTTCTATCCATTACAACCATAATAAAACTTACAACCATATCTGGACATATATGTTACTTTTAGATAAAAAAAAATGCAGAAGATTGCTGTCCTTTGTTCTACCACCCATTTTTTTTTCTTTCTATTAAGTTTTCGGTGATTCAAAATGCGAGTGCTCTAAAGAGTTTTGAAATTTCAGGAAGAAATTCTTGCTTTTGGCCCAGAACATTGGAAGAATTCTACTTTCAGGTATGAATCTGGCAGTATTACAGTCATTCATCTGGCTGTCTGAGCTATGAAAGCTGCTCCTCAGGGGAAGTGTGATATTGATAGAAACTACAGGCCAAAGGGGATTCTCTGACACTGAGGAAATGGGATTAGTGAGTGTGAGATTGCTAATGAAATTGGTCAAGCTAATTGAAGCATAAAAGAATTTGATTCATTGAAAGAGAGAGCATATCAAATCAGGAACACTCAAAGACTGTTCACGGAAGAAATTGTATTAACTTTTTTTCCTTTCTGAAGAAGAAAATACATGTCTAAATTTAGATCTATAGTTTTAAAGTCATGAAGATTTTGCTTTAAATAATACCTTTTTGGTGACATCTGAAGAGCTGTCTGGGTGATGGTACTAGCCTCTGTGAGGAGATGACAAGACTTCTTGTGACTGCACTGCTATGCACGTCACAGCCCCCACGACAAAGAATTGGCTGCTTCAAAATATTCACAGTTGAAAACCTCTCTTCCATCATCAAGATTGAGAAATCCTGCCTTCAACGTAAATACTTCAGAGTCCTGCATCACTGTTACAGAAATATCTGAGCTTTTAACATATTTTACCATTTTTTTGCTAAAGAATCCTAACACAAAATTTGCTATTTTGCCATAGTGGGGTATACCAGTTACTTGAAGGTATTATTACAGGTCTTCCTGAGGGCCTGGAAAAGTGGGAGTGCCTTATTACTTGCTTGTGTCAATAGCACATGCCTCAGACAATGTTAGCAGAGACAATATATTGCTTTAATATCTAATAATATTGGTTCCAGAAGGATTTAAGAAAAAATTCTCCCTCTTCTAAACTGTTCTAAAATAAAAGCTGTATTCTGAGAAAGAATCAAGGCTCTTTTTCAAACCATACTTTCATCTATTTTAATACATGCGGCAAGAGGTTCTAAGTAAAATCCCTGTTCTGTATAAAACATTCATGACAGTTTAGTAGAACTCTGAGATCTGTTCCTTCCAAAGCTATGTTTACTTTTCCTGACAGGTTGGTTATTGTTAAGCTCTACACGATTACCTCCCGCTGCAGCTCCTAGCAGTATTTTGGCTAAAGCTCCAGCTGACAGAGCGTTTCCTACCTATAGCTCCTAACAAGACAGTGAGGTTTCCTACCTACAGCTCCTAAAAAAATGGAAAGTGTTGTATCTATAGCTCCTGATGATGGAGAGTATCCTACCTACAGCCCTTCTGATGGAAACTATCCCATGTACAATCCTGCTGATAGAGAGTGCATCACCTACAGATCTTTGCATGTTGGAAAGTTTCCTACTCACCGTCCTGCTGATCAACACTATACTGTCTACAGCTCTTAGTATAATGGGGAGTATCACAACTAAAGTTCTTGCTGATGGTGAGTATTCTATCTACAGCTACAGCTGGTGAATCACAGGCAAACTCTATATTACTTGGCTGTATGTTTCTCCAGGTTCAAGAATAAAGGTTAGATAGCATCTGTTTCACATACGTACCATAAACATATGCCCGACTCAAAAAGAAGAGATGGAGTTCATAAAGAATTTATTACTTAGCAAAAGTCTATGACACATACTCAGTGAGACTGAGTTCAAAGGTCATGGCAAATAATTAAGAGTGCATTGTTGTATAAAGCCAGGTTATAAAAAGGGAAGCAAAGAAAGTTTAAAGGCAGAGGTCATTGTTAGATAATGAATGAGAAAATGCATAATGGTTTTCTATTTCTTTCTACTTCTCTGGTTTGGTGTATCTTTAATATATCTTCTGCTTATGATCTCATTGTATCATATGTAATATTATACTCCCTTGGCTACACTGACTAAATTTTTATATTTTACAACCAGAAAAAAATAATGATGTGACTAGATCATTATATGTATATGCATGTGTGTGTGTGTGTGTGTGTGTGTATGTGTGTGTGTGTGTGTGTGTGTGTATCAAATGAAACATTAAATTACCTGACATTACAGTTAATTTACTTGTACAGAGGAAATGCTATGAGCAGCCTGAGAACCACAGGTGTTAAATGATTTTCAAGTAAAGGCCACATGTTTTGGATTAGTTTGGCTTATTAACCAGAGAAACTCAGAGAGAGCAAGCACACATAATTTGTATCAAGGCAATTTTCTTTGAACAAAAAAAGAAAACTACCCAGAAAAGTCACCTGGAGACCAGCTGGTAACAATCAGCACACTGTACAATGATAAGGAAAAAAAAAGAGAGAAACCCATTACTTGTGTCCTACAAAAATAAATTCAATGATTGCCTGATAAGTCAATTTAAACTATAGTAAAAATGAATCAGAAAAGACTTGATTCTAATGAAATATCCCACTTATGTGAATAATTTGTCTAGTAGTAGGAAAGTACACCATACAAAAAGTGTTCACCTTTTTATCTTCCATGTTTTGTATTAATTTCTGAATTAATTTCTAATTTTTCCTTTCACATTTTGAGTATTACTTCAACTATTTATATATATATATATATATATATATATATATATATATATATATTTGTTGTATTTATGTCTTAGCCATATTTTGCTAAAAACACTTTTAAAATATATGCATTCTCTTATTACCATTCTTTAGAAAGTGCCTGTTCTTGCTTATTAAAATTTATCAATAGTAGCCTAGTCTGTGGATCACAGAACAAATCACTTACTCCCACCCTCAGCCCCTAGGGAATATAGGAAAGATTCTATTTTAAATCTGTAGTTTTAAAGTCACAGAAAATTCACCCTTCAAAATACCTTTAGCAACATCTGAAGAGAATTCTGGTTGTGACAACAGGGGTGGTGGCAGGTGATGATGATGATGATGATGACAACGACTACAACAACAATAATAATAACAGCCCCATTTGATTTCTCCATCTGGCAGTCAGACTTTTGTGTCAGATGTGTTCTATTTGTTTCTGGAAATGTTTGAAATTAGTCAACTCAGTGAACAAAGAAAATCATTTGCAATACTGTGGCTTGTCCTATACCAAATGAAATCATGTAAAAATGCCATATCCAACACACAGCAACACATGTGTACATGTGACACCAACATGACAGCTAAGTACATGATTCTGCTCCAGTGCAGTGACTACTAAGTCTCTATCTGGAACTCTGGGGTGACACTACTGAAAGACCTTAGTATTTTTAACCTAACATATACTGCACAAACCACAAATATTGATTTTCATTAAGACTTTAAAAATCTTCCTTAACCACTAGATTAGTAATTCTCAACCTTTCTAATGTTGCAACCTTTTAATACAGTTCCTCATGTTGAAGTGACCACCAACCATGAAATTATTTCGTTTATACTTTATAAATATAATTTTTCTACTGTTATGAATTGTAATGCAAATATCTGATATGCAGGATATCTCATATGCCACCTCTGTGAAAGAGCCGTTTGACCCACAAAGGAGTATTGACCCCACAGATTGAGAACTGATGAACGAGATTAAGTTTCTCAAAATGGATGATAAAATTTATGCTCCACATGGTAACGTTTTACAAGCCTTATAGTCTACAATTTACGTGATCAGAAGCACAAATAATTAAGATTGCTCCTATGGTAAGACATATCAAAATATTAAATCTAAAGGAAGAAAAAAAAACTTAAAAAATCTTCTGTGTCAAATTTTCTTATTAATTAGAATAATAAATTCATTACATTAACAGCTTGTGATTGACCGCAATTCCTCATCTGCCAGCCTCTCTGGGCAAACCCAACAGCAACAAGTTCTGCTGTGTCCTGTCTACATTTCATTTACATGGCTACATCTCTGCCTGTATCCCTGGAGACCTTTTGCTGTCCAGGAAAATCAGATGAGATCCCCAAGCACCAAGTCCCAGCCTGCTGGGTTCTTGGTAAACCTAACAGCTGTGCTCCATCTTCTGGTCCACACTTCTACTTACAATCCGAAATTGCATCCATCAGGGACCACCAACTTTGACTGCATCCATGAAGGTCTGCTGTCACTCAGGACAATCAGTTCTACATGCAATCCCAGAGGCCTGCTGACATCAGGGACTTCCAGTTCTAACTGCAGCCCCAGAGGCCAGAGCAATATGGCACCACCAAAACCCAGCTATCCTACTGCAGCAAGTCCTAGAAATCCTAATACAACCAAATCTTAATAAAATGACCTTAAATCGAATCTTATGAAGGTAATAGAGCCCTTAAAAGAGGAAACATATAAATTCCTTAAAGAAATACAGGATAACACAACCAAACACGTAGAGGTCCTTGAAAAGGAAATTGATAGATACAAAGAAATACAGGAAAACACAAACAGGTGTAGAAAATGAAAAAAAACTGTTCAAGACCTGAAAATGGAAATAGAGGCAACAAAGAAAAGACAAATCAAGGCAATCCTGGTGATGTAAACTTTGGAAAGAGAACAGGAACTATAGACACAAGCATCACCAACGGAATACAAGAGATGTAAAGTGAATCTCCCGCATGGAAGACAGGATAGAAGAAATTGATACAAAATGCTAAAGCTAAAATGTTGGTAACATAAAACATCCAGGTAATTTGGAACACCATAAAAAGACCAAGCCTAAGAATGATAGGAATAAGAGAAGCAGGTCAAAGGTCCCAAAAATATCTTCAACACAGAGACTGGATAAACACAAGGAGTGGTAACAAATGTTAACAGTTAGCTTATTCAGAATACTAGTTTTTTCCATTGGGCCTCAAACAGGAATTCTTCACTCCAATTCAGTGGGTAACAATTATATAGAAGAAGACTGTTGTCTTGATCCCTTAAGTTGGAGTAGATGGTTTTGGTTGTCTGATATGTTATGGCTGTTACCATCTAGAGTGGTAGGTTGTTTTATTTAACTAGTGCTTCTTAATAGAAATTCAAGGTTGTTTTGCTTAATTATTGAATATTGATAGAAATTTAAGGTTATTTTGCTTAATTATTGTACATCTACAGAAATTTATGGTTGTTTTGCTTAATTATTGTATATTGACAGCGATTAAGGTTGTTTTGTTAGACTATTGTTTAACTGTTTTGTACTTAAGCTGTTTGTTTAAAGTGTGATGTAAAGTTCTAGCTTTGTACTTTTTATAATTGTTTTCATTGTGTGTAGATTGTTAATGTTAGAGAAAAAGATATATATATATATACATGTATATATATATACATATACATATATATATATACATATACATATATATATATATTCTTAAACAGAAAGAGGGATGTGAAGTGGAGATTTCTGGTTTTGCTGGAGACTTATTTGTGTCATGTGATGTTTTTCTGGAAACTTTCTTATGAGGGGATGTTTTGCTTAAGCAGATATGTGGGAAGTTGTATCATTGAAAACAGACGCATGGTGTTTTTCTGGAAGCTACCTAAAAAAGGGCATGTGATGTTTTGCTAGAGCAAGAGCAGACGCTTGAGAGTACACTTGATCTTTAGAAAGGATATAAGAATAACCCAACAGACACTGTGGCATTGGTTCGCCCTGCCACTCTTTGCTGGTCTTCATTGGGCTTTGCTGATGCTGGTCTCTACTGTCTATGCTGTGACATTGTTTGGCCTTGCCTTTTTCACTGATCATAGTTTGTCATGACTTCATAGAAAGAAATGCACCAAAGAACTCCTAGTGGTATTCCAGAGGCTTCTTGTCACTTCCTCAGTCTTGGGTTTATTGGCAGAGCCTTGCAGTTCCTTCTGCATTGAACTGCCATTTCTGACTCATGAGTGGTGCTTGCAAGTGGGTGGTGCTATGGTTACTGATTCTTGTGAACTGAACTGCTGATATCCTGACAAAGATCAGAATCTCCCAAAAGAATTTATAGATGGGTCCACATCCCCCTTTTATTAACCTTTCCTTTCCACTACCTTTGGTGGATAGTGGGCTACAAGGAAAGTTAAAGCATTTAACCTATGGTCACTTGATCTTTGAAAAAGGAGCTAAAACCATCCAGTGGAAAAATGACAGCATTTTCAACAAATGGTACTGGTTCAACTGGAGGTCAGCATGTAGAAGAATACAAATCAATCCATTCTTATCTCCTTGTACAAAGCTCAAGTCCGAGTGGATAAAGGACCTTCACATAAAACCAGATACACTGAAATTAATAGAAGAGAAGGTGGGGAAAACCCTTGAAAACCTGGGCACAGGGGAAAAGTTCCTGAACAGAACACCAATGGCTTATGCTCTAAGATCAAGAATTGACAAATGGGAACTCATAAAACTACAAAGCTTCTGTTAGTCAAAGAACACTGCCAATAGGACAAAATGGCAACCAACAGATTCGGATAAGATCTTCACCAATCTTACATCTGAGAGAGGGATAATATCCCATACATACAAAGAATTCAAGAAATTAGACTCCAGACAACCAAATAACCCTGTTAAAGATGGGGTATAGAGCTAAACAAAGAATTCTCAACTGAGGAAACCTGAATGGCCTAGAAGCATCAAAAGAAATGTTCAACATCCTTAGTCATCAGGCAAATGCAAATCAAAACAACCCTGAGATTCCACCTCATACCAGTCAGAATGGCTAAGATCAAAAACTCAGGTGATAGCAGATGCTGGAGAGGATGTGGAGAAAGAGGAACACTCCTCCATTGTTGGTGGGATTGCAAGTCGGTATAACCACTCTGGAAAGCAGTATGGCAGTTCCTCAGATATTGGACATAGCATTACCTGAGGACCCAGCTATACCACTCCTGGGCATATACCCAGAAGATGCTTCAACATATAACAAGGACATATGCTCCACTATGTTCATAGCAGCCTTATTTATAATAGCCAGAAGCTGGAAAGAACCCAGATGTACTAAAACAGAGGAAAGGATACTAAAAATGTGGTACATTTACACAATAGACTATTACTCAGCTATTAAAAACAATGAATTCTTGAAATTCTTAGGCAAATAGATGGAACTGGAAAATATCATCCTGAGTGAGGTAACCCAGTCACAAAAGCACACACATGGTACGTACACACTGATAAGTGGATATTAGCCCAAAAGCTTGCAATACCCAAGATACAATTCACAGACCACATGAAACTCATGAAGAAGAAAGACAAAAGTGTGGGTGCTTTGGTCCTTCTTAGAAGGCGTAAGAAAATACTCAAGGGAGCAAATATGAGGGAAAGTGTCAGACAGAAACTGAAGGAGGGACTGTCTGGAGACTGTTCCACCTGGGTATCCATCCCATGTGCAGTCATCAAAGGTAGATACTGATGTGGATGCCAGGATGTGCATGCTGACAGGACCCTGATATAGCTATCTCCTTAGTAGTCTGCCAGAGCCTGACATATACAGAGGCAGATGCTCACAGCTAACCATTGAACTGATCATGGGATTTCCAATGGAGGAGTGAGAAAGAAGACTGAAAGAGCTGAAAGGGTTTGTGGCTCCATGGGATGAGCAACAATACCAACCAACCAGAGCTCCCAGGGTCTAAACCACCAGCCTGGGAGCACATAGGGAGGGACCCATGGCTCCAGCTGTAAACGTAGGGGAGTTTAGCCTTGTAGAGCATAGGTGGGAGAGGAGATCCTTGGTCCAGTGAAGGCTGGATGCCCCAGTATGGGGGAACTTGAGGGTGAGGAGGTGGGAGTGGGCCAGTGGGTGGGGGCACATCCTCATAGAATCAGGAGGAAGGAGGATGTGATAGGGGGTTTCTGGTTGGTTGGAGTGTAAATGGAAAAAGGTGATCACATCTGACATGTAAATAAAATATCCAAGAAAAATAAAGGAAAAAAAAGAAACGAAACAAAACAAAAAGACACAGACCAATAGAGTGGATGTCTAAACAGGGTCAATCATTCTACTGCATACAAGAAACACAGCTCAACAACAAAGATAGACTTTACCTTGGAGTAAAGGGCTGGAAAAGGTTTTCCAATCAAATGGACACAAGAAACAAGCTTGAACACCTATTCTAACACCTATTCTAATCTCTAATATAATAGACTTTTAAACAAAATTAATCAAAAGAGATGGGAAAGAACACTTCATACTCATCAAAAGAAAAATCCTCCAAGATAATGTCTCAAATATAAACAAACATCTATGCCCCAAATGCAAGGGCACCCACAGTCTTACAAGAAATATCACTAAAGATTAAATCACATATTGACTCCCCACACATTAATAGTCGGAGACTTCAACATGTTACTCTCACCAATGGACAGGTCATTAGGACAGAAATGGAACAGAAAACTAATGAAGCTAACTAACAATATGAATCTAATGGACATAACAGATATCTACAAAATATTTCACCCAAACAGAAAAGTATATTATTTCTTCAGTTCCTCATGTAACCTTCTCTAAAATGCACCATATAGTTGTTAAAAAAGGCAAGCCTCATCAGATACAAGAAAATTGAAATAACTCTTTGTTGTAGTACCAATTAGCTTGTTACTTTATTCCTTGTTATTATATATATTTCTTTATGAACATTGATGCAAAAATACTCAACAAAATACTAGCAAACCTAATCCAAGAATACATCCAAGATATCATCAACCATGACTAAGTAGGCTTCATCTCAGAGATGAAGGGGTGGTTTAATATACAATAATATATGAGTGTAATCCACCTCAAAAACAAATGAAAGAAAAAAACACACATGCTCATCACTTTAGATGCTGAACAAGCCTTTGACAGAAATCTAACACTCTTCATGTTAAAAGTCTTTGAGAGATCAGGGATACAAGACACATACCTAAACACAATAGAGGCAATATACAGCAATCCTATAGCCAACATAAAAATAAATGGAGAAAAATTTAAAGCATCTTCATTAAAATCTGGGAAAAGACAAGGCTTCCAACTCTCTCTCTCTATCTTCCATATAGTACTTGAAGATCTAGCTAAAACAATAAGACAACTAAAGGAGATCAAGAGAATACAAATTAGAACAGAAGAAGTCAAAGTATCACTATTTTCAGATGCTATGAGAATATACATAAGTGATCCCAGAAATTCTACCAGAGAAGTACTACAGCTGATAGTAGCTTCAACAAAGTGGTTGGATTACAAAAATTCAAAGAAATCAGTAGCCCTCTTTTATACAAAAGACATATGGGCCAAGAAAGAAGTTAGAAAGATAACATGCTTCACCATAACCACAAATAACATAAAATATCTCAGGGTAACTCTAAGCAAGCAAGTGAAAGACCTATATGACAAGAACTTTAAGTCTCTGAAAAAGGTTGAAGAAGATATGAGAAGTTGGAAAGATGTTCCATGCTCAAGGATTAACATGGTGAAAGTGGCCATTTTACCAAAAGCAACGTATAGATTCAATGCAATTCCCTCCAAAATTCCAACATGATTCTTTTTTTTAAAATAATTTATTTTTTCTCAAATCATAATTCATTCACACAGGGGTTATAAACACAGAAAGGCAGGATGTGGGGAAGGGAATGACACTGGAGTGTGGGTGTTCAGGGGGAATACAGATATCTTTCAGAACCGGGTATCGGCTGGGTGAAGGTTCAGGGACAAGTCACTATGACTCTGCCTATGACTCACTTGTCCTTATCTAAGTTGTATCCTGTACCCTCTGTCAGATGCATGCAAAAAAAATCAATAATTAATAAATGGGACCTCATAAATCTGATAAGCTTTTGTAAGGCAAAAGACACCATGATAGGACAGAATGATAACCTAAAAATGGGAAAAGATCTTCAACAACCCTACATCTGACAGAGGGTTAATATACAAAATATGTAAAGAACTCAAGAAGCTAGATACCAACAACCTAAATAACCCAATTAAAAAATGACTTACAGAGCTAAACAGAGAATTCTCAATAGAAATCTCCAATGGCCATGAAACACTAAAAGAAATGTTCCATGTCCTTACTCATCAGGAGAATTGAAATCAAAATGATCCTGAGATTTTACTTTACACCTGTCAAAAGATGTAAAACTTAAGTTACAGCTCCTGTTGGCAAGGATGTAGAGTAAAGGGAATCACTTCTCCATTGCTGGTGGGAGTGCAAACTTGTACAACCACTCTGAAATCAATTTGGCAGTTTCTCAGAAAAATAGTTTTACCTCAAGACCCAGTTATACCACTCCTAAGCATATACCCAAAGATGCTCTACCATTCCAGAAAAACACTTGCTTAACTATATTCATAGCAGTTTTATCCATAATAGTCAGAAACTGGAAAGAACCAAGTTGTACCTCAACTGAAGAATTTTGAAAGAAAATATCGTTCATTTACACAATGGAATACTTCCAGTTATTAAAAACAAGGCCATGATAAATTTTTCAGGCAAATGCGTGGAACTAAAAAATATCCTGTGTGAGGTAAGCCAGACCTAAGAGAATATTCATGGTATGTACTCACTTATAAGTGTATATTAACCATAAAGTACAGGATAACCATGCTACAATCCACAGATCCAAAGAAGCTAAAGAACAAGAAAGGCCTAAGGGAGAATGCTTGAATCTTCCTCAGAAGTAGAAATAAAATAGACATTGAAGGTGAACGGATGGAGGAAATTGGGTGGCAATAGGGATGGGGAGGGGAACTGGTTTAGGGATCAGGTATAAGAAGAACAGGGGAGAGAGAATAGAAATTGGGGGTCAACAGGGGACAACTCTAGCTAGCTTCCTAGCAGTGGGGGATATGGAGCCTGAGGTGGCCACCTTCTGTAGCCAGGCAGAACTCCAAGTGGAGGGATAAGGACACCAACCTTCCCATAGAACCGTCAGCCCAAAATGTAGCCTATCTACAAGATATCAAGGGAAAAAGATGGAGCAGAGATGTAGTGAATATCCAACAAAAGTTTGGCCCAACTTGAGACCCATCCCAAGGTCAAGAACCAATCCCTGACACTATTAATGATACTCTGTTATGTTTGCAGACCAGATCCTAGCATAACTGGCCTCTGAGAGCTCTACCAAACAGTGCATATGGACATGCTGAGACCTATAGCCAAACATTAGACGGAGCTCAAGGAGTCCCATGGAAGACTTTGGAGAAGCACTGAGGGACCTGAAGACAATAGATATGCCACAAGAAGACTAAGATAGTCAACTAACCTGGACATTTGGGGCCTCCCAGAGACTGAACTATCAACTAAAAATCAAGCATGGGCTGGACCTAGGCTCCCTGCACATATGTAGCAGATTTGCAGCTTAGTCTTCATGCAGGTCCCCCAAAGAGTGGAGAGGGGCCTGTTCCTGAACCTGTCGCCTGCCTGTGGATCCTGCTTCCTCCACTGAGCTGTCTTGTCTGGCCTCAGTGGTACAAGATGCCTCTAGTCTTGAAGTGACTTGATGTACCAGGGTGGGATGATAACCTGGGCATCTCCCCCTTCTCAGAGGAGAAGGAGGTTTGGGAAAAGGGGCTGTGTGAGGGAGAACCAGTGTTGGGGTAGGCTGTGATGGTGATTTAAAGTGAATAAATAAATTAATTAATGAAAAAAGAATCTGAACAAAGAATAAAACAGAGTACAAAAATGTGACAAGTGAGAGATACTAGTAGTAATCTCTTCAGACACACGCACATTCAATGCACACTTTCTTCCATAACAACCAGAAAAATGCAATGTTCAAATATATACATGCATGTGCATGAGTACAGGCATTCATATGTGAAGGTAAATAAGACACTGGAAAATATGTAAGTATTTAATTTTAGGTTCACCTTAAGTGTATGTTGTTTCATAAAAATGGAAATGTACTATAATAATGATATATTTCTCTCTACTTATAAACTTATTGTATTAATCTATAAAAAAAGAAAAAAAGAAAAAGATCTTGTGATTATTTTTTGTAATCACAGAGTTACGCCAGATGCTGAGAAGGAAACATTGTAATATATATTTCTTATTTGAGAACGATATAGACCAGATGGAGATACTTAGCTTTGCTTCTTTCCAAGTACCTCAGTTCTTCTATTAGTAGTAAAAGCAGCTCATGGCCTGAATTTCCCCCCACCTTCAAGCACTCAGAAAACTCAATGTGCCTCTACTTTTCTTCCCTTACATCTCTGTAGTAAGGAAACCACAGTATTGATTGGACTAATATTTTTTAATAACCTCTTATATTAACCTAGAGAACAAATAACAGTTAATTTAATACAGCAATGATGGCAAAAAGTAGGAAGAAAGTGGAAATAGATGGAACCTTTAAGTCAACACCCGATGTCTTAATTAAGTTGGATGGATAAGAAGGGAGCATGATGCTATCCACCACGTTTGTGACCTGTGTGAGTAGACAGAATTGCAATAAGAAT
Organism: Grammomys surdaster; assembly: GCF_004785775.1. NCBI lineage: Eukaryota > Metazoa > Chordata > Mammalia > Rodentia > Muridae > Grammomys > Grammomys surdaster. Next base: position 11,023,982 of record NW_021604791.1, read on the forward strand.
ACTTGGCAACTAGGTGCTAACAGTGACCACATTCTGTATATAAGTTGTATTGTGGGTGTGATTAGCACATACATGCAAAGGGGCCAAGTACGTTGTTATGAGTCAGAGCGTGAAAGAACAGACGTAGGAAGGAACACAGCTATGTGACCCAGGTAAATGGAAATAGGTTGCTTACCATAAAGGTCTTGAAAGTGTAGAAGAGGATAAAACCCTGACATATTTGATTTCAGAGTTAGTCATTCACATTTTTGAGCACTTTTAACACTCCTTATTTCCTTGGATATTAATATTTCCTGAATAGTTTTCTGATAATCTCTGTCTTACTTGATTTAGAACTACCCAAAGGAGATTGTTCATAGTTCTGTGTCACAGAAGATATAGACGACCAAACATGTTTGTTGAAATGTGAATTAAGTGGTGTAGTGAGTTTGAGTCACTTTACATCAATGCTGTGTGTATAAATGCTAGTTAATCTTACTGCATTACAAATCTGAAACATATGCTCACCCTCAAATGACATTATTGAAGACTAATACACAAATTAAGATAATTAATATCCAGAATTTTTGTTCATTACCAATTTAAACTGATCTATAATTCTAGCAAAAAGAGCAAATAATTTTTTCAGAAATTCTAAAACTATGTGTAACTGCACTAGGCAGTGATTTTATACAAAACATTAATAGATAATGTTTACATGCTATCGAATGAAACTTTACTCATTTACCCAGAAATAAGACAGCATATTAAAAATATCTTCTTCTTCTTCTTCTTCTTCTTCTTCTTCTTCTTCTTCTTCTTCTTCTTCTTTTTCTTCTTCTTCTTCTTCTTCCTCCTCCTCCTC